>NW_007728379.1:196471-280961 GCF_000696425.1 Galeopterus variegatus
AGTGTGCTTTCACTGGTAATTGTTTCTGGGCACATATAAAATTAAATACAAATGTTTAATTTAATATTTATTTGTTATTCATATATATAAATTTGCCTAAGGTTTTACAGTGTCTGTTGGGGGCCTGAAGCTCCACACCCCTTCTTGTGAGACTGCTTCTCCTTGACAATCTGCTCAGATGGCCGTGCTTTACATGATAACTGCCTCGAAATCTTTATGCCAGAAACTGATTGCTCCTGGCTATGCAAGTTAATTTGCAAGTGACCTTTTATCCTTCTCTAGAAACTGTTTAACCATAAACATTCTGGGTGGCAACCTTTACTTTGAATGTCCTGTCTTTGTCTCTCCTCAAGATATTATCGTATCTTTACATTCCAGACCCTTTGCAGCATGCCTGCTTTCTCCTATATACTCTGCACTTTTTTCCCACCTGCCCTGTCCTCGCCCCTTCTCACGGGTAGCAGTGTGTCAACACCCTATTGGATAAGAGCTCCCCCACCTCTGGTACCTTATAAAAACCCCTGCTTGCTGCAATAAATAGAGTTCCGGCTTTGACCGCTCTCCTGGCTCGGTGTTCTTTCTTTGTCCCCGGGGCCGAAGCGCAGAGGGGATCGGGCCTGCGACACTCATCATCCCGCTCAGCCCCACAAGAGGTTACCGCCAGCTGGTCCGGGGTCCCTTCCCGCCCTGTGTTGTTGGTCCCCAATGGCGTGGAACCAACACATATTCACCAAGCCTTGAGTCAGGGGCCTGCTGTCAGAGGAGGATGATGTATGAGCAGAGGTAGGCATCTTTGTGTTCCCAACAGACAAGGTCATTGACGGTGTTCCACTAATGAAAATTCTGTTTGCCATTACAATGTCAAGGTTAATCATTCATTTCAAGTAGGTTTTTAGCCTTCATTAAATATATTATGTCCAAGAGTGAATGATGATGTGTATGAATCACAAGGTATGTTTTCCTGTTTTGGGAAGTCAGTAGTTTATAGCAGGTACTTGATTTAAATGGAAATTTTAATGATAGCATGCTCATTCTCATACTTCACATTACTATCACATCTTCCTTGAGCCTTGTAAGAGCCCAGTTAGTTAGGTACTGCTAGTATCATTATCATTTATCTATTTTGCAGTTGTGGTTTAGAGAGGCTGAGTAACTTGTCCAGTAGCACACAGGCAAATAGGTTATTAACAAAGAGCCAAATAAGACAATGATGTCATGAACTGTAAGCTTGTTGACGGCTAGGAGTATGTAGAGGGGTACAGAGTTCTCCTTGGTAACTGACACAGAGCCCTGGATGCAATCTATGCTCAATGCAATGTTCAAAGTAAAATGCATGAAATAGTCCCTAATAATTAAATATGAGAGCTGGAAGACTTGGCCTATGAAGAAGCAAAAGACAAACATTCTGTACTTTTTCCTTTTAAAATGTGGAGATGATTCAGACTATGTTTTATTTATTTGACTGGAGATTATAAATGTAAATATAACTATATAATTATCCTTTCCATGTGTATCTGGCAACTTTCTCCAAAATAATTTGATAGTTTAATAACTTTCTCTGAAGCAATTGAAACTTTTCTCACTCGTGATGTCTTCAGAATTAGAAAGAGAAATTCATAAGCTGCTCAAAGAAAGATAGCATTAAAAAATCAAGGTATTAGTATCCCTGAGATCTCACACTTTAAAATAACTGGTTGTTTAACCGAAACAATACTGGAAATGTCCTAGTAAAGATGGAGACAGACTCATGAAATTTTAGTAGCCCAGGTAAGAAAGCTATGAATTTCTGGATATAAAACAAATTAACTTAGTATTCCTTCTGAACTTGAAAGCTGTGGACCGTTAGTCCCTAAATAACTTCTCAAGTTTCCCTACACTTACCTCTTCTTCTCACTGGGGAAATGGAGTAAATAATGATGCTGATGCTGACTTTTAGGGCTAAACAGTTAAAAAGTGGTCTTACAATAGGTGCAGAAGTGCAAGAACAAAGTAAAGTCCTTGCCGTTTGATTGAATCAAAAAACACCACATTCTCTTAACAGAGATCTAAAGACAGAAATAATGTTGCTCTCAGAAAGCTGGCATTGTTTTTGTTTTGTTCTTTTAATGCCTAACTTGATGTTGTCACGTCAAGACAGAGAGGAGAACTTGAAACGGCAACTGTTGTCTGCTTTTACATCTCTTCCCTTGTCACCTCTTACTTTCCTATGCCTCTGGGTTTCAATCTGTATCAAAACACCCTCATTTCTCATAAACCTATAGAATAAAATCAGCAACACTCAAAGGGTAAAGAACATACATCCTCTTTCCAGGCCTTTTTGGGGCACAGCACTGCAATTTTGGGGAAATGTGCTAGATTTTGAGCATCGGAGTTTACTTTTCTTAGTATTATCTACATTGCATATGTATATATTAAACTGTCAAACTTTGACACCTGAAGAATTATTAAGAATTCAGATTCACAGGCTCTAACTATAGAGATTTCTGTTTCCTGTTTTGAGAAACCATCAGGAATCTGCATTTTGAACAAGCATCTCGGGTGAATCTCATGCATTTTTCTTTAATAAAAAATAAATACTGTCATCATCTTTTACTCATTTGGCATTTTCCAGTTTTCAAAATACTCCTACATGCATATTCAGTTCTGTGAGGTAGATGGGAATGATTATTTCCATTTTGTGGATAAAAGAGACTCTGAATTTAGCAATGATTTTCTCAAGGCCTCATTATACAATCCCCTTTTGCCTATTTCTCTGGATACTTCCCTTAGTTGACCCTTTTTTGTTTGGTTGTTGAATGGCAGGGAGCCCCCAAAGCCAGCCAGCACAATATGTGCCTGCTTTGCTCAAGAATGAGACAAGTGTTCTGGTAGCCAAGGAAGGAAAATAATTTTATTTGTAGAATGTAAACATTTCTCTAATTGATAGTGCTACCAATTGGTTTTAAATAATGTCCCTTGCCCTATCCAGATGCACTTTTGAAAATGTATTCAGCTTCACTTTTGGAGAAGAGGCACGTATGTGTATCTTTTTCACCTGTCTTGTTCTGTATTGTTAGAAACTGAAGGATGCATCGATGGTCCTCATTTAGCCACACTGAACTGCTGCAGGGGACATGTGCTCCCCATTGTCAGTTGGGATTCCCCCCTTCTTCAAGTGCCTTGCCTATTTAATCCTCCTACCAGCCATCTGCCCAACAAGCCCCTTTGTGCAAGCCTCTGTTTTGTCCAACTGGCAGCCTGGATGGACCAGGCCCCCAGAAACAAGACAGGGTAGGGTTGTTAGACTCACCGCTCAGTCTAAACAACGTTACAGACCTCAGTCTTTCTCATTGCCCAAGTGGATCTTTGCTAGGCCCACAGGTTTGTGCCCATACTTAGAGAATTCCTGGGGCCCCTCTGGGCCACAACATCCATTTTCACTAGCTTCCAGAGCTTGCATTTTCCTTGCCCTCTATTAGGGTGTTTCCAACATACACCTGTCTGAGCTTGGAAATCATCCATTCAGTCCTTCGACACTACCCTTGATGCTTAGGTAAATGTCTGTGAAGGGGAGAGATTAGGGATATTTAAAGACAAGTTGAAGAGAAATTTATTTAAGTGTAACTAATAGCCACTCCCAGCCCTTAGCATGAATGGAAGGGGATCCTTTTGCATTTCCTGAATCTCTCATGCTGCATTTTAACTTGGATGACTCCTCTGTGAGTCTCTCTAATATCAGCTGTCCTCACAAGCACTTCTGGAGACCTGACTGCACTCTAAAGCCAATTGTTGACCGTCCTTTCCCACGTCACTCCCCCACCCCATCTCCATTCACCCTCAGTGGAGGTCGCTCACTTGGTTCCTCTTTTGGAGGGCTGAGTCTACTTTGCATCTTTCCAGAGAGAACCAAGAAATCTTGGTTCCAAGGAGGCAGAAGTACTTTTTCCTTTTCCAAAATGAGCCAAAGATTCAACATGAGGGTTCAACATGAGGGCCGGAGAAGCCATTGTTACTTTCTCCAACATCTACTTCCTTTCAAAACAGAATTCTACATGCTCCAGCTTATTGGAGAGACATGGACTGCGTCCTCTCATCACCTCTACCTCCTCCTTTGTGCACCTAGGGTCCTTTAACCCGTCTTTGGTTGTGTTTTCTCTTGTGGGAGGGACGGGACAGAGCAGAACCGAGCTGCAGTTCCCTCGCTCTGCCTCTGAAAATTTCTCATCCAAACCTCAATCACGTAGGATTGCGTAGAGAGGAGAAAAGGGGAGAGACAGAAGACAGAGGGGGAAGAAGGGTAATGGGAGGGAGGAAGGAAAGAAGGGAGCCTGGGAGCAGAAGGCTCGAGGAAAGGGAGCCGTACCGAGTGCGCTGCGCTCTCCTGCCCTCCAGGAGCCCAGCCGCCAGCTGGGCCCCACCTGGGAGCTCTTCCGCTCTCCCCCGGTCGGTGAATGGTGCAGGAGGAACTCCGGTGCCACCGGCTCTTGGTTCCACCCGCCCTCTCGGTGGCTGTCGCCCCCACCTGGAGTTTCCTGAGGAGCTAGCGCTCCAGCCGAGCGAGCTGGTGGGGCGGCGGCGCCGGGGAGCCGGTGAGGCTCGGCGCGCCCAGAGACTCAACCCATGAATGGGACTCCGCCCTGAGCGCCCCATCCCGGGCCTGGGGAGGCGGCGGCGCGGCGGCGGGGGGGCGCCCTGCAAGCCCGGGGCTCTGAGTGACCAACCGCGCAGCAAGTTGGGCGAGTTGGCAGCCGACCACACCTGCCTGATGGCCCCGTCCCCTGAATCCGCGTCCAGCTCCGAGGGCCCCGGTGGCGCGCTCGTCTGTCTCCCGCCATTGCCCCTGGTGGCCTAGAGCCCCTAACCCGCTCCCCCGGCAACAGACCATGGTGGGCAGCTCCGGCCGGGAGCCGCAGGCGCCGCGAGCCGACGTCGCCCGCAGCCAGCCCCCGCCCCACCCGAGCCGACGCGCGAGTGTTCGCAGCGCGCCGGTCACTTCCTTCCTCGGCCGGCATGGGCCGTGCGGGACTGAGTGATCGGCCTCTCGTCGGGCGGGTAATCCCCATCTGAACTGCAGACTGTGAGCTGCCGACTGCCGGGGCGCGCGAGCCTGGGGGGCCCGGGCAGCGCGGCGATGACCTGATCCCGAGCCCGCCAGGGCGCCCCCTCCTTTCCTCCCTCGCTCGCTCGCTTTGAGCCTGTGCGGAGACCTGCACGGTGCGGCGGCTCCGGGCGGACCATGGCGGGGAGCTCCAGTTAAAGGCGTGTGGGCGCCGAGCTGGAGAGGACACCTTCGGCATCTCTGCCTTTTCAGGGGGCTTATTTAAACTACTGAGTCATTCCAGATTTAGGATTCCCTAAATAATCACCAACTGTGCCCGTCTCGTGCCGGAAAGCAAGCGGAGAGAGAAACAGCGCCCGCTCTGGGGACCCCGCGGATCGCCTCTCGCGGGTTTCTCCCCGAGGGTGCTTGGCCCTCGAGGATCTCCTTCCCTCCCTCCTGTCCTCCCCCTCCCTCGCCTCCCGCTCTCTTTGCAGTGCGAGGGCCCGAGTCGAGCTCACGGCAGCTGGAAACAGCGGCCCCCGCCCCGCGCCCCTCCCCAGACTCCGGCTGCCCGCTCGCACTTCGCGCCTCTCGGAATTCCAGAACTCCGGCGGCGGCCCCTGGAGAGCTGCAGCCGGGGCGATGCATTCCGTGGACCTCGCCCAGCCGGGACGGACCTCCTAATCTCCAGAACTGCGGGCTGCAGGGAGTTAAATTGCTGCCTTCCTCTCCTTTTCTCTTGCGGTTGGTGGCTTGTTTTCTCAAGGAACGTTTTATTCACTTTTTAGTATTTTCTACCGGGGCACGCTCCCCGCCTCGGTCCAGACTCTGCTTTGTAAATGGGTTTTATATGTATGTATGTGTAGATATACTTTGGACACCTTGCAACGCTTGAGCCTCTCCAACAGGGGCACGGCTTGTTATTTTGGACATCCTTCGTCCCCTTCCCCCTGGTACTCCGAACGCAGTGTGACCAAACTCCCCACTGGCCCCTTGGACGCGGATCGCCTTGGGGAGCAAGTTTGAGGTGCAAACGTCTACTTCGCAGGAAGGTCTGGGACCGCCCCATCATCGCCGCCAGCGGTTGGGGAAGTTTACATCTGGATTTTCACACGTTTTGTCGCCACTGCCCAGACTCGGACTAACCCTTGGGCGCCGAGTTTTCGGTACTGCAGCCTCTTCAAATATTAACACTGCTTCCCCGCGCCTGCCCTGTCCCTCCCGGCCGCCGAGGTCTTGCCCTCGCCCCGGCGGAGCGCGATCCCGAGGGCGCATTGGAGCCTGGGGCCCGGGGCCCGCGTTGAGCAGCTATGGCTGCGGCGATAGCCAGCTCCTTGATCCGGCAGAAGCGGCAGGCGAGGGAGTCCAACAGCGACCGGGTGTCGGCCTCCAAACGCCGCTCCAGCCCCAGCAAAGACGGGCGCTCCCTGTGCGAGAGGCACGTTCTCGGGGTGTTCAGCAAAGTGCGCTTCTGCAGCGGCCGCAAGAGGCCGGTGAGGCGGAGACCAGGTCAGTAGAAGCCCGGAGAGTGGGCTCCCCAGAGACCGACACTCCGCTCCCCTTCCTCAAGGCACCGGGGGACGCCCGTGCAAGGGAACCAGGATCCCTCTCTTCTGTTCTGGCCCCTCTTCTTCTCTAATTTCCAGACATCTCTTTCAACTACTCTCTGCCAGTTAATAGCTTCTTGTCCCATATTCAGGAAAACACTCTCTACTTTAATAAAACCACAGTTTGGCTGGTATGAGAGTTACATGTACAGATTCACCTAGTCCCAAATGGCCTGTAGAGTCTTGAGGGCAGTGACCACCTCGTTCACTTATTCATTCTCTCTCTTTCTCTCCCTCCCTACCGCCCTCTCCTTTTCTCTCTTCCATCCATCCATTTATTGAATACTTGTACTGCCCACTGAAGACCTAAAGATAAACAAGTCTCCCTATATCCCTCATAACAACATATGATAGACACTTAGTAAACACCAGATGAACTTAAATTTATTCTTCTAACTTCCTCCAGCAAACACATGGTATTTGCATCTATCAGACATACCAATCAATTTTTCATCTCTCCATTTCTTCTCCTGTCCTTTTCACTTCCTTTTACATAGTCCTCCTTTTCCTGTTCTCTTCTTCCGAGCACTCTCAGGGTTTCCAAGTGCTCTCCTCATTAACTTTTCCATCCTATTGCCTTCCTCCGCACACTCTCACTTAACTTTTGGGACATTAAGGGAACAAGATAGTATTCCAGTTTGGCCTCAGGGAGTGTAAAGAAACCTTGAGATTTGTCAGATTTTCATGGCATGGACTTTCTGAAGCTGATTCTCTTCCCTAACCTCAAATGATTGCTCTTGACATGTTTCTATTTACAAAGGAAATCGGATGCCTTGAGTTTCGTGTGATGATTCCCAGCTCAAGCCAGGCTAGTGTCCCAGTTTGAGAGAATAAAAACAGAATTGCTGAGAGATCTGTGCTTCCATCAGATGATTGATCCTCTGGGTGTGGCCGCAGGGTCGTTTGCAATATGCAGATACTCTACTCAGTGTGGACAGCTGAAAGGGAATACCATCTAGAAAGGGAACCTCCTTTGTGATCAGTTGACTAGTTTGCCTCTTTACAATGCTGATTATGGTATTCTCTTGGGCCCCAGGAATGAGGCACATGGGCTAGGTTAATCAGGGTAAGGAAAACGCTTGGAAAGTGTGGGCAAGTGGGGCTCAACATCAGTTTAGGCATTTGGGATTAAGCCTTGTGAAGAAGCCATCCTGTTTCATTTTCTATTGGGTTTTCATGACATTTTTCACTCCATAGTAGGCTCATTTTCTTATTCTGTGATGATAATAAAGTAGTCAATTTCAGGAGTAAGCAAAAATAATTATGATCACAAGGTTGGAGCTCCTCGAGTCTCTGTTATTTTATGTATGCAAAGACTAGAGTTATCTCTGTACAGTAAATAATTCATATTGGGGAAAATCAAATCACTTGTTTTGTTGTGCTGGGATCATTTGAAGGCCTTCTTCTCTCAGGGCTTATATGGTCTACATACAGGGAACTTTAAGGCTCTGAACTCAATGTGACTCTTATATCTCAGTCTGGGCAATATGTTATTCCAGTCAAGTTGAGATAATTATATGATGTTTGTGAGTTGATCTTATTCAGTCATCTCAGCTAAAAACAATGTAATAAGAATTATAGGTGGATTATATTTGTGTATTGATAGGATTTACTCACCTGATCTTTGGTTGAAGTTGATTTGGAGATGAGCAATGGCTTGATTTTGCATGGCTTAATTTGAATAGCTTAATTTTGCATAGGAAGGAAGGACTATATTCATTGCTTCCTGTGGCACTTTCCTAAGCATCTCATTAGAAAATAGTGAATTTGAGGGAATTTCTGAGTTTATTGTTTTCTTCTGTGTTCATTTAATCTGCTTCTTTTTTTTTTTTATCTACTTAGTGTTCATCTAGGCAGGGAGGATCCTGACTGGTGACTTCCTTTAGCTAAAGTGTCACAATCTGGCAGAGAGATGGCAGGACCTGTTAAGACATTCCCAGTGTGAGGGCAATACAAGTGCATTTGTACACTGCAGACTTCAGTTTGTTATGAAGTTTAGCTTAGAAGAATGGGAGTGTGGGGTGTGGAAAAGCTTTTTGGGAAAATGATAGTGGGCTATTATCATTACTAACAAAGCTAAATAATTAATCTGTTGATTTGCTGTCAGCAACTATGATTCACATAGCATGGGACGAGCCTATTTATAGAGAGATAGCACCTTCCACATCTCAATTCCAGAGAGGTTTCTTTAGCTGGATTCGGAGGAAGTTCCTAAACACCGAAAAGAAAAACTATTTGAAGAAATCTGTTTTATAAGCACTTTGATATGTTCTCTTATTTGAGTTATTCTTAAAACCAGTAGCCCTTCCAAGCCATATCCTTGTGAACTACAAACTGAGTTACACATAGTGAAGTGGTGAAATGGAATAATTTGTCCTGATAAAGAATTTCCACTCTGAATTTCTGTTATTGAGACACACATCCATTGACCAGACTCTCTAAAGGAGTGAGGGTACACCAGCCGAGTATTCCATAGGAAAGTCCATGGTTGTATTTCTGATTGCAGAAACAGCACATTGAGTGTCTCTCAATCTCTTCATAGCTCACCAAGTTCTGATATGTATAGTGTTGAAACTTTGTAAACACAGAGGAGGATCCTGAATTTATCATAGTAAAGGGCTCAGATTTTGAAATCACAGTAACACAGAATGAAAACATGGGGTCTGGCAGGGCAAGAGCTCACATCACAGTTTCAAGGCCATGGTGCAACTCGGGGTCTTTGTGAAGGCTATCCCGGAGCACTATGTGATGGCACACCCTGAGATTGTGCAGCAAAATCCTTACCTTTCTAGATGAAAAATCGTAAAGCCATAGCAAGTTTGTGGTTTATCGAAGGGTGTACAACTAGATTGTGGCAAAATTGGAACTAGACCTAGAGTCAGTTGATTTTTTTTTTTTGACTGCCTTCTTTGTGATACAACACAGAAAAAAGTAGTGCGAAGAACTGCGTGTGCACTATGAGAGGATGGAAATAATTTTGTGTTTTTGTTTTAACCATTAAGAGCTGGTATTACTATTATCATTATCATTATTATTTTATAATTAGAACAGAGATAAGAGTACAGGACCTGTCTCGCAGAAGATGGCAAGGCTAAGACAGGCAATTGGAGTTCTGAAACAAACACCCTGTAGCTAGCATGTATGATTGAAATGAACCCAATAGTGAAGACCTGTAGACAGTGCAGGAATGGCGAACCCTTAGGCACTGTGTGGGCTGCAGCTTTTTGGAAATGAAATGTTGGAGACTCTGAACTGGCAAGTTGGCTGAGTTCACTGAACCATGAAAGACTTTTTAAAACATTTCTGTTTGTGTACTTTCTTGTAAAGAAAGGAGCATTCTCATGTTGATTGAGTCATTATTTATATGTGAAATACGCATATGAGCCAGGCCTGCTGGAATATTTGCTTGAATGTTGATGTCACTTAATTTGCTGTACCTAGATTATTAATACATCCATATGAATTATGTGGCCTTTTCATTTCCAGCATTTGCCTTATTTTGAATAGAAACGCCCGAACAAATTGACTCCAAAAATGATGTATATTTTGACTCAGAAGTTACTGCAGGTAATGGGTAGCATTCACAATCGAGAAAGAAAATGTGTTTAGAGACTCTGAATGTCTGAGTAGCCACAAATCTTAGAGGTCATTCAGTATCGCACTTTCATTTTTCAAGTGAGAACCTTTCTGGAAAGTGCAGAGGAACTTGATAAGCTTAAATCTATGTATTTTAAGTGATTTTGGTGTTTTTATTATTTTTCTATAAAATGTAGTTATTTCTCTTAAACAAGAACATTAAAAAAAAAGTCAACTGAGAGAAATCCCTTACCTAAAAAACATTAGATGTTTTTCAGATTTTAAGTGTTTGGTTTTATATGTCCTTCCCTTAAAAAAAAAAAAAAGGTGTAGTATAATTGCACTAAGTGATAAAATAAATCAAAGAAGTGATTGTAACTTTACCAAAATTTGTGGTTTTTCTTTGTCATATTTTTCTGAGTCCTTATTTTTGCTATTATAAAAATTGTGGCTGTTCAAAATATTTTAGTATTCTTCAAACTTGTTTTGGTAGATATACAGTATTTAACAGCATACTCATTTGACATTTTACTATCAAACATACTTTTACATAGAGGAAGAAAACATTACAGTAAATAGAAGATGACATCATGAAGATGACAGCATAGGTGAAATAATGTGTAATCATGTGATCTATGGAATATAAATTACATTTTTATAAATTGAAATAAATGTATATACATCAAGAATAGATTCTTATGACAGAAGATATTCTACATTTACAGCAAGTACTTTGTATTTTCTCTTTTAAAAGTGTGACTCATGTCTGAACTACAAAATCAGTCTAATTAAATGTATTTGGCTTGATGTTTGTTAAAAAGAAACAAAATAAGCTTTTTTCCTCAGAAACCCACCCCAGGGTTTAAACTGATACTTTGTATGTGTTTTCAAAATCCTGTTTTTCTACTGCAGTGCATTCTCATCAACAAATTATGTTTCCATTATAAGAACATTTTAAAATAGGTACTGTGATCTCTTGATTTCTTTCATCTCAAAGAGATCTCATCAAGCTGTAACTCAGGATTAAGGCATAAAGTTTGAATGCAGTTGTTATTCTTTAGCAGAATTAGAAAAACAATTTGTAGGAAATGAGGTAGTCTCTGTATTTGAGGAAGCAATAGAAATATTTTGGAAGATATTTAGGAAAAAAAAGCTTTGTCTTATAAAATTAAATTTTGAAAAGTCCTGGCCTTACTGGTATGGCACCAAATTGCATTTATTCTTGGTGAGAGCATATTTGTGCATGGATATTACAATGCAGATTTGGTTTGGGAAATTTCTTAATAGTGATTATTTTTTTCTTCTTCTTGATTGCATCATCGTAATGTGTATTTGCTATTGACCTTTTCTCCTAGCATTATTATAAATTTTATGAGGACTCTCAATGACAACCTTGTTAGACATAGGGGACAGAATATACTACATTTTGGGTTTTTTCTATTGCTTACCTATGGAATTACAGAGCTTGTTGTCTAAAGAAAGATGCACCATATCCGAAGGGCTCCGATTCTGAGGTCGTCTTCTATGCATCTGTGAGAGGGAGGTGCCTTAGATGTAAAATGTCTATAATTGATCCTATATAATAATAGATTTTAATAACAACTAACTTGACAATGTGACTTCATAATTTACAGTTTCTTCACAACTTTTGCCTCTTATATTCTTTATACCAATCCACTTAGTTCACTCCATTTTAGAAATAAGAAAACTAAGCCTTAAAGTGCCAAAGAGACTTTTTCATGTTCATGGAATCAGAAGGTGACTAAGCTGTCACATGGCCCCCAGTCCCCATACTGCAGATCATCTGTCTTTATCTTCTACCAGGTTTACCTAAGAAGCCCTGAATCTGAATAACTTAATTTGATTCGAAGGTGGGGAATTATTGTTGGGGGAATCCAATGAAGAGTTTAAGAAATGTGGAATGATTATAGGGTTTGCTTTGCTCTGTGTTGTGTGATCTAGAGTCCTCAGGGAGGAGGAGTGAAGTGGATAAGCTGACGATATTCAGGCCGGTACTGAAGAAGCAGTCCTTTGGTTGTGTTATGTCCTGGGCACAGCCTCCTGGCTGGGATGTCCCTCTCTGCATGAGAGCAGCCTCAGAGATATCAGGGGGTGCCACTTGGGGCACCTAAAAACCTGCTGGGAGACTTGGGCCCAGAGGGGCAGACTTTCTTGACTATAAACATAAACAATTGCTTGAGATGTTTTCGAAAGTAAAGAGGTTAATACGAAGTTCAGGAGAGCCCTGTAGGATTTAGTCTTTATTTATTTAATTTTATTTTTTTAAGTTACCATCTTAGTCACAATGTAGCAGAGCAATTAAGTCTGTGGACTTCAGAGTGAGATCTGATTCAAATTCTGGATATATTATTTGTAAGAACATTAATCAAGTTTCTTAATATCTTTGTGCTTTAGTTTGCTGATTTGTAAAATGAAGATACAAGCCCTAGCATTCGGTCAGGAAATGCCTCTCTGAGGAAGACTCATTTAATCTGAGCTCCAAAGGATGAGACGGGCAAAGAGGGATGGAAGAACATTCAAGGCAGTAGAGAACAACTTGTGTTAAGGTTGATGTGAGATGGAGCTTGGGGCTTTTGAAGAAAGTCAAGTATAGCTGCAGCAATGAGAATGAGGGGAGATGGGTACAGGTGGTATTGGAAAGCTTGGGGCAAGGACTGAATTGTGTGGGGCCTTCAAAACCCTTCGAGGCATTTTACATTTTAATTGAGGATCCAAAGAAGGATCAGCAGTAGGGGTGATATAATGTGACTTGTATTTTTAAAGGGGCACTTTGGCTTTGGAGAAAAGAGTGTGTTGCAAGGGATCCAGAGTGAAAGCAAAGGAACAGTAAAGAGGCCAGGGCATCAGCCTGGGCCAGCAGTTTTCAAAGTGAAGTACAGAGGCCCTGGGAACTCCCTGAAAATCTTTCAGTGGGTCTGCAAGGTCAAAACTCTTTTAATAAAAATATTTCATAACAATGCTAATTTTTTGCCTTTTCCACTCATTCTGTCACAAGTGTCCAGTGGAGTTTTCCAGAGACTGTATGATATATCCACAATCATCTGGAAAGGCTATTAAGATTTTCCTTCCTTTTCAACCGTATTTTTGTGTGAGGTCAGGTTATCTTTATATCCCTTTAACCACAACAACATATCGCAGATTGAATGTAGAAGCAGGTTTGAGAATCCAGCTGACTTCTGTTAAGCCAGACGTTAAAGAGATTTGCAACCATGTTTATAAACAAGTCTTTTCACTAATTTTTTTTGTTTGTTTTGGAAAATATAGTTATGTTTTATTAAAACATGCTATTTATGTTAACACTAATGGGCTTATTTTTATTTTTAATGAATAAATATTTGAAAATTGTCATTGTAAGTTCTAAATACAGTAAATATTAAGAGATATAATTGACATAAACAAAAGATCTTTGGGGTACTCAATTTCTAGGGGTGTAAAAGGGTCTTGAGACCAAAAGGTTTGAAAACCGCTGGTCTAGGTTGTATATGATAATGACATAAAATTAGGTGGTGGCCATAGAAATGAAAAGAGTGGGTGGAGGGAGAATGAACAGACCCTGATCAGAGGTAGACTATGGGTTCAGAAAGAAAGATGCCTGGATAATTCCTGGCTGAACAACTCAATAATGAATTGTGCCTTTGCTGAGATAGAGGAATGCTGGTGGAGAAGCAGAGTTGATATGGATCAAATAATATATTTATCAAACTACAAAGCACTATAGAATGCCATGTGGAAAATTGGTTATAATTTTTTGTCTAACAGTTACATAATATGCTGAAAATCCTTAATACCTATCTCTACAAGGCTATCTACTTTGTTCTTGAACTTTTAAGGAAACACTGTAGAATGCTCACCCTCCTGCATTGATCAGGAGGTACTGTCTTGCAAGGGCAGTCTTATAAGCAAATATGTGTTAGGCAGTGACAAATATTAAGGAAAGCAGAAAACATTAAGTTTTTCTAGTCTTTTAAAATTGAAACAAAATATTTAATATTTAATAGGACTTCAAAGACTTTTGACCTGGTTTAGTCCTAAATATCCATATTCTGAAATGGCTTTTGTTTATGTACCTAGATGGGTTTTATAAGTGATTTCGATCAAGTTCACTGTCCTTTGCATACTCAAATCACTTTAAAAAGACAAAGTGTAAAATTCTTCTCATTTGTTTCTACCTATTATTAATGTCATTTGATTAGTTTGTGGCACTGTACATCCCCCAGACTCCCTGCTTCTAACCACACTCATGTTAATGCCTCTTAATGGGAGTTTGAGTATATATAATCTTTTCTTAATGACTTTTCAGGGTTCAATCGAGAGGGCCCTAAGGCCTAAGACCAAATTTGATTTCCTAGAAGAGAAGAATGACATGGGACAAATAGGACCTGTACATCGAATCATAAAATGTTAGAGCTTAGCACTTATATAGGCCAGTGGCTCTCAGCCCTAGCTGCAAAATGAAATCAACTGGGAATTTTTAAAATATGCTAATGGCCACACACCCAGAAAGTCTGATTTAGTGTGTTCACTCTGGGGCCCAAGCATCAGTCATCAGTTTTGTTTGTTTGTTTGTTTTTAATTCTCTAGATGATTCTAATGTGCAGCCAGGGTTTGGAGCCACCAAATTGTTCCAATTCCTTCTTTTCATACTTTGTCACCTTTAAAAAAATGATTACTTTAATGTATTTAGGCCTTTAGGAACATTAATGCCTTTAGGAACACATTTATGTTGCCTAAAAATTGTGTACAGTAATAATAATTATAATGATGATTCCTCCTTTCTTAGTCCATTCTGGTTGCTATGAGAATATACCATAGACTGGGTGGTTTAAACAACAGAAATGTATTTCTCATAGTTCTAGAGGCTGGGAAGTCCAAGATCAAGGAGCCAGAAGAATCGGTGTCTGGTGAGGGTCCTGGTTCATAGACGGCAGTCTTCTTTTTCTGCCTTTTCATATGGCAGAAGGGGCAGAGCCCTCATGACCTAATCACCTCCCACATACCCCACATCCTAATACTGTCACCTTGGAGGTTAGGATTTCAGCATATAAATTTGGGCCATATGTAAACATTCAGTCTATAGCACCTTCCTTTTGCTTATTGGTGAATCTTTCAAGTATTTCATGGTGTCCCAAAACTGAGCTGTATCATGTGCTATGTTTGTGGGCCTCATCTGTGAGGATAATGTGAGTTCTCAAGGACAGGACCTGTGCCCTGGGCAGCACTAGATTCTCAGTGCCCAGCATACTGCCTGTGTCACTGCAATCCTTCAGTCACTGTTAAATCAATGAGCAAATGACACGCCAACTCATTGAGCAAACCTCAGAGGAAGAGGGATTCTGAACTGCGTATTGCCACTTCTCACATAAAGATGCTAAGGTCCTGCAAGCCCAGTGTTTGCCAATTTCACAGTGCTAGTTAGAATTAGATTCTGGATTTGAACCCATTTTGTTTTTCCTAATCTAGTTTTCTTTTCATTCTGATGGTACTGGAAATGCACCTCAGTTTCCCTCTTTGAAAAAGCAAGAGAGCTATATTTAAGGATACCTAAAGTTTGAAAAGCCATTAACTAAAGCTCCCCTCCCTCCAAGAGAAACACTTATGGCTGGGGACTTGAAACACTAATCTGCTCCCTGCTTGTTACTTAACCACGAAAGATAAAAACTATTTTCCTAACGTGCTGTTTTGGATGTTCCTAACTGCATCCCAGGGTTTAATTTCCTGTAATGCACTAATAAACATATCTTTGTCTAAAATATTAGTCTTTATTTCTTTTGACTCCCCCCCCCCCCCGCTCCCTGCTTGTTACTTAACCACGAAAGATAAAAACTATTTTCCTAACGTGCTGTTTTGGATGTTCCTAACTGCATCCCAGGGTTTAATTTCCTGTAATGCACTAATAAACATATCTTTGTCTAAAATATTAGTCTTTATTTCTTTTGACCCCCCCCCCCCCTTTTCGGCCTATTCTTTTCCTTCAGGCTTTAGGAATTAAATCCAATGTGCTACCTGCAGTGTTTCAGACTTAAAAACAAAGGTCAAAAAGAGGATTGAAATGAAGTGTGGAAGAGATTCATGAGAGAAAAACTATGAGCTTGTAATTTATAAAGAGAAAAAATTGACAAAAATTTCAAAAGAGCTTTTTAAAAAAATTTCATTGGTGGCTTAAATTGTATTTTAATTTGGGAATTCAAAAGATGAACCAGAGCATCTTCTCAGTGCCCTAGAATCAGACAATACTCTCCAAATAATTAAGAACCAGGAGCAAAATTTAAGTATCAAAGGTAGGGATTCATATTTGAATCTCCTGCTTAGACTAGGTGTCAGATTTTGTTTTTAGACAAATAGCTTTAGCCGAGCTGTTCACAAAATATCCATTCCGTATTCAATATTACCTTAAAGAAAGAACTACCCCAAATCACCCAAAGAAACTGTAACAGAAAAGCTTTATCCATGTCTGAGTAATTAATAGAAAATGATGGAAAATAAAGAAAATCTCACATTCTAAGAAAACTCATTTCTCACTATGGAGCGAGTGAAAGTTGTGTTGCTTCTTGATTTAATACCTCAAAGGAGGACTGCAGTAAATTTTTGCAACCAGAGTGTAGCCATAGAGGAAAGGGGAAATGTCATATGAGATGATTGTCTAGAAGCTCAGAATTCTATGAAAGGAAGTCACATTGACAGAAACCCAGGCATCTTCTGTAGTCCTCTTTGTGTAGGATATTCCTCTGAGAGATTGGAGATTTAATTTCCCTTCAGAAAGGTAGAGTGGGTTCCTGATTGCCTCCTTGCCTCACCTGTCTTTCCCTCATGGGCCCTGGGCCATTTATCCTCTGCAGCTTTTGCTTGGGAAAAGAGGTGGCAGCATTGTGGCTGGTCCTGACTCTTGTTAACTTTCACCTGAACCACTGCTGCTCTGCCTGTCACCTTCTTCATGCTGAACAACCACATTCAGTCTGAAGCTGGTTTCCTTTGGGCTGATGGGCACACCTGTGAGGGCTGGAGGGCAGTAAGCTTCATGCACCTGGGTTCATTGTTTGAATCCAGGTAAGTGCCTGAAATTCTGATTAAAACTCTTGTTGGGACTGGCTCTTTGGTTAGGGCTTTTGTCTCAGACCATTCTTTATCTTACACTGGAGGATGAATTTCTATGACCTCAGCCTTGGGAGGTCCACCTAGTAAGGTGTATAACTTAAAGTGTTGCATTAGAAAACATCGAAGCTCATTACAATTAACCTACCCATCTAATGGAAAAGGGAATTGAAACTCATAGTGGGTAGGTTAGATCATATAGCTACAAAAGGCAGAGCAAGGGCTGAAACTCACCATAAGCCTGTTCCTTGCTGCTACACCAGAGCTGCCTGTTGTGGGACACTGCCCAATGCTGGTAGCAAGATCTACCTATGTGTTCTGTGTCTTGAGCAATATTAATATGGATAGATGCTTTTAAATATCCATAGTTGAGATCAATTGGTGCCTGCAGTGAGACACCTATTGAGTATATTAGGTACTCAAGAACGGGATATAGAAATAATGAGAAAGTCCCTGTCCTTTTCCTGTAGGGCAATATTTAATCGAGATTTGTTAACTCTGGCTATATCTGTATTACCGTTTTCAAAGTTGTAGTTTTGCTGTATTCTTTTGGACAGTTTCTCCTTTAATGTCTATATTTTAAGAAAAGTAATAATTCCTTAATTTAAAAAATATTAGCCACAATCTGTCTTTTAAAAATGCACTTGTGGGTTCAAGGCCTGGCTAGGAGCATATGGCGTTATTATCATATCATTAACATGAATAGGCTGCACAATCAAGATTCCTTCTCCCCACCTTCCCCACACACTGTTCTAGCCAACCTCAACCTTCTTGACATTCATAGAATGTTTACTGCATCTATCCATTTCAGTTCCTTTAATTTATAGGTTTTTTTTTCCCTACCCAAGGGATGCCATTAACCTCTACACCTATCCTTCACTTACCCAAACACAACTGCTCATTTATCCACCTTGCTGCAGTCCTGCCCATTATTTGAAGCCCAGCAAAATTCCCATCTCTTCTGCTGGATCTTCTCAGATATTCCAAGGTAGAATGAATCACTGCCTGCCCCAGGCTTTGTACCTGTATTGTTGTCTGTAGTTCAGTCTGTCTTATCCTGTAATTACTGTATAAGTACCTATCTGTTTCTGCCACCGGAGTATAAGTTCCTGGAGGACAGGATCCTGTCATTTTAATGCTTTCTATATAATAGGTGATCAAAAGTAACTCATCAAAATGAAATTAATTCCTTTGGTGACCAATGTGCTCACAGCATCAGTACTAGTCAGGCTCTAAGGGAATTTCTGCACAAATGTGAAAATGCTGACCAGGAAAAGATATTAGTATTTTAGGCTAATAATAATTTCTGTTTATTTGATATTAAGATACAAAAATTCCATTAACCCATTTTTATTTGACGTAGAGGTATTAGAAAAATGCTTAAAACTCCATGTCTTCCTTTTGTCCCCAAATCAACTTGTAATTGCCACTCGTTTCACTCAGCATGTCCTTTGCCTAGTAGCATCAGAACTTTCCTTTTTATCAGAAGGGTAACCACTTATGAAGGGGCAGTGTCTATGGGCATGCTAAAAAGGGAGCATCTTTATATTAATTGATATCTTTGCCCCAGAAACTGAGGGGAAGAGGGAGTGTAGCCAGTCTGGAAAAGGGCCCTTTTCTCTTTTGACTGGCTTAAGTTTATTAACATAGGATTAACAAGGAATAACCTTTGCCATTGATTTCAAATTTAGTCATGCATGGTACTTATATTTACAGTTAAGACCAACAAGTTATTTTAGTATTAAGTACCCTTGAGGGAACATATTCACTCTGGCTTCACTTTCTTTGGTGAAGCTCTAAGTGATGGGGGAATACAATATTGATTGGGTCTAATGAAAAAGGTTCTTTCTGTCAACACTTTATTACCTCATTGGCTTTTCTTCTTTTCTCTTCTCTTACTTTTAAAGCTATTGACAGCAACATTAAGTAAGTCTTCTGTATATGCTATAATCCTTTGTATTTAGTCTTTTGCTTGGTTTGAAACCTAGCCTTTTTAAAAAGAAAATATGAATAAGAGATTTTTGATTTAGTATAAGATAACATGGTATCATAGAAATAACACTGGCCTGGGAGTCAGAGTCCTTGTGACCTTGGGGAAGTCCTTTTTCTTTTCTTTCGTTTAGTTTCCTCATTTTCAGGAAAAAGGGATTACTATCAGATGGATTTTGAGATTTCTTTCAGCGTTATCATTCTTGAGGTATATTTCTGGTGTTAGTATTCATAGAGGATAGGTGGATGGATTCCAAAATATCTGAATGTCAGATATAAGAAAATAGCTTAATAATGTATTTGATATGAAGTTCTAGGAGATTTAACATACATATTAAATGGATACCAAAAAATTAACAATTTTTTTGTTTAACTGCTCTCTTCTATGTTCTTTATTTGTTCTTATATTCATTAATGTAAAAATGAATGAAAATTGACTGTATTTCTAAATTTTCCTTGTAATAGTTTAGTGTCCAGATTTTCATCAGGCATTCAAAGTAGACTATCACATAAGTTTGGACTTCAGCACTGGAGGTAATTAATAAAATGGAGGAACCAGTTTATATTCTAATGTGAAATGCATTTATTTATTTTGTGGTCTCAAAGAGAAGATAACAATAAAAAACAGACTGGAAAGGAACTATGATATTGAGTGAAAGTTGGAGACTTATTTTTGAATAAGCTAATGTGGAACATCATTTTTTAGGACAATTTTACATTAAAAAATGTAAATGTGGTAAAGTATAGCATGCCATAGGAATTAGGATGGTAGCAGAGAGGCAACTCATGCCTTAATCATCAAGTTTTTAGATTTCCTAGACATTGGGATACACCTTTTAGGTACATTTTCCATTGGAATTTCATCAATTAAGGAAGGAAGAAAGCAACACTTACTGGATGGGAGGTTGACATTCTGTTAGAGTTATGAGATTTAACATTATGGAAAGTTGGTGAAATTTAATTGTGCTCATTAGTGGTAATACTAGAAAATTTCGGAAGGAAGGGTATAATTAAAATATTGCCTAAAAAGAGATTTTAGAGTTTCTGTGAGTTTCATTTATGTATATTATCCATATCATCTGTTCTCATAGGTGTTATTGGTATTTGACCTTTTTCTTCTGCAGTTTTTTCCCCTTATCTGTGCAGTATGATTACAATGTTAATCATAATACAGTTTCTTAGTATCCACGGAGGATTGGTTCCAGGACACTGTGTCCTTCCCCTCCTCACCCAGGCGGTGGGTACCCAAATCTTCAGTTGTTTTAGTCCCTTCTATAAAATGGCCTAGTGTTTGCATATAACATACATATATACTCCTGTATACTTTGTCATCTCTAGATTACTTATGATACCTAATACAATGCCTACACATCACTTCATTCACGTAGATTCAGTGTAGTACTCATTGCACGGCAAATTCAAGTTTTGTTTTTGGAACTCTGTGGATTTTTTTTTTTCCCCAAATATTTTTGATATTCAGTTGGTTAAACCCACGGATATGGAGGGCTGACTATACATAAGAAATTTAAGTTTAATCTTTTATACCATTGATCATGTCACTTCACCAAAAATAACCTTGGCCTGCTCCCTGAATTTGAAGTCTAACACAAAGTCAATTTTAACCATTCCATGAGAAGGGCTCTTTTTGTTTCTGTAGATAATGTCATAACAATCAGTAGAGGCTACTTCAAAGTGTGTACCAAACATGAGGAACCTTCAGAGAAACAATTTGGAGGACTGCTATAGCATTATTTCTTCCTATGCAAATATGAGTTGGAGTGAATGTAGGATTCTATTGAGTTACTGGCTGATTTACTGTTTGATTAAACATGGTGCTAATAAAGTCATTTCTTGAGTTTAGTCCTTCTGTAGAACATGGCTATTAATCTATTTCAGGCTGAAACACAAAGCCTATGATATCGCTTGACACGTAGATGCCACATAAAATACATTTGTTGAATGTAAAAGCTTACCAATGACATCGGCCTAAGAAAACCAAGTAAATACAAATTATTACACCTGATGGAAAGGGAGAGTGGGAGGCACTCAGCAATGTTTTTTTTTTTTTTCCTTTTTGTCTTTTTTTTGTGTCCGGCAACGGATCGCAACCCTCAGTGTCGCGCCCGTACCGGACCAGGACCGGCAACAGGATCGCAACCCTCGGTGTTGCGCCCGCATCTCGCTCAGCCAGTGAGCGGGAACCGGTCTGTATGTGGGATCCGAACCCTCGGCGGGCTCCGAAGCGGCACACTGTAGCAGTGCGCCACCGGGCCGGCCCACTCAGCAATGCTTTATCAGCACCCGTAAGTAGTCATCCTCATCTATACTATGAGAATTTGAGAAGTTTGAATTTGTTGGGTGAAATTTTCTGATTCAGCTTTATTCCACATATAGGTAGAACTAAAAGCAAAACTATACCTCATTAATTTTGTAATCATAGAGTTACAGGGGACTTTAAAAGTCATCTAACTTACTTGATATTTGAGACCCTCTGACCCCATCACCACTGTTAATTCATTTGCATTTTCAATGATCTGACAGACATTTGCTTACCTATCTATCTAATACTGAAGTATGGCTCAATAGAGAAAAAGATACAGGCCTTTCTCTTAAGAAGATTGTGGGTTAGTGGAGGTACAGAACACCAAGAATTTTATATTTAGTCCAGCTGTCTACTTGAACAGTTTAAAGAGTCAGGAATCTTACTCTTAAATTCTAATGGTTGATCATTACATATGTTGTCATCTCTGATTATTAAATGTTTTATTTTCCCAAATGTTAATCCCAAGTTTGTCACTTGCAAGCTCCTTAATTAAAGTCTTTTATAAAACAAAAAAAAAGGAAAAAGCTCTAATCTATTTTCTACATAATAGTGCTTTAGATCAGTGCTTCTCAAATTTTAATGTACATTTGAATCACCCAGTATCTTGTTCAAATGCAAATTCTGCTTCAGGAAGTCTAGGTGGTCTCGGGAGTCTCTCCCGGGTCATTCGGTGCTGCTCGTCTAGTGCCCACACATTGATTAGCAAGGCTCTAGACAACTTACTATGCCATACCTCCTCACACTCCCTAGTCATTCCATGTCTTACCACTTCCAATCTACCTTTCCTAGTTTCTCACTTCTTGCTTACACAAGTGGATTCAAGCCCCTCTGTAGGGGTGATTTGATGTACTGAAAAATTTGACAAACTTAGAAGCCAGTAGAGACATGGTCAATTTATTTAACCTTTCTGGTCCTCAGTTTTCTAGACTGAAAATCAGGACCCAACACTGACTTAGCCTAAATTTGGCAATAATTAATTTGAGATGAATTAATAGCACCTAAAATTGCATTGCATATAGGAGGTGTGTTGACCATCCTGATTACCTACCTGTTCACAAACTCAAATTTATCAATATCATTGTAGAGGGTGTTGCTTGGAATCAAATATAATAATCCATGTTTAATCTGATAAACCCAGAGTAAAATATTTTCAGTCTAGATCAGAATTTCCTTTAGGAGAACACTTTATCCCTGTGCACAGTAATATTTGGTCAGCTGTCCTTGAACTGCTGTTTATACTGTGCTTTGAGAAAATAACTTTATAATTTCACAGTAGCAATTTTATTATTTTCAGTGTTAACTAAACTACTAGGATTTTCATAAGAGGTTTTTGCCTGCATTCGCAATTAAGTCTCCAGTTGGTCTAGACTTTACACGAATTGATTCAGGCACTTTTACAGGTAGATTTCACAGCATGTAAACTGTATGCTCGAAGGCCTTACTGTGTTTAGTTTGAAACTGAGCATATTTTAGTCTGAGCATGTTGTTTTGCCCAATTGCACTGTTACACTTTGTAAATTTATGTAATGAAGAGATTATACATTTTGCTAATCCCAAAAGAGTAGTTCTCTTTGTCCTCCTTTGCTCATACAAGCACACATTCATCATTCAGGCCCACTTCCCAGGTAAAATTATCCACCTTCTCCTTTGTGCACCCACCTTCTCTGTAGATTCTTTTATCATAACACCTGTACCACTTTATTGAAATTATTTGTTTCCTATAGTTTTTGTTCTGCTAGACTCTGAATTTGTCAACTGCTGTGTCTGTGAGAGTTGGGTCATCTTCATGAACATTAGTGTTTGCTGAATGATATTCTTAATAGAGGTCTTCCCTGTTTTACTGATTTATTTATTTTCTCTTTTCTCTGCTCCCATTTCTCTGTATAAGCTCTTTCTTATTGACTTCATCTGTCTCCTCTACATTTCTGACCCACAGATTGATATCTGAGCTCCTCATTGAAATTTCCAACTACATGCTAGATACTCCATGTAGTTGTTCCAGTATCTCATTTTGAATTTGTTATTATCTTTCTGCAGACCCCAATCTGCTTTGTATCTTTAGTTTCCCATCTCAGTGAATGATACTACTAAGGGTATCTAGTAGACATTTAGCAAATAGTGGTAGTTTTCTGAGAAGAATCTTCTTGTCTGCTAGGTTGGAAACTCTACTTCTCCTTGACTTGTCTCCTCTTTAAGCCTCCTATCCAGTCACATACTTCGTTGATTTTATCTCTGTGATGTTTTATTTCTTTGTTTATTCATTAGGTTACTAACTGAGGACTTTCTGGGAACCATAAGGGACATTAACAGGAATCAGGCACAGTCATTGACATCATGTAGCTGACAACTTTTATTCCATATTTTCTTTTTTTCATCCCTCCTGCCATAGTTTTGTATAGGGAAAATCAAGTAATGAAATGGGACTTAAACAGTGAGTCCCTTTTCTTGAATCTCTGGTCATTCTTTACACAGACTTTTTAAAAACACACTATTATCATGGAATTTTCATATGAAAAAATCTTTGCAACAGTTCCCAACTGCTTACAAAAGCACCTTTAAGTGGCCTTAAAGTAACTGTGACTGCCTGAGATCTTGTCCGGTGGATGCAATCTCTTTATCCTCTCTCAGTGCACTTACCCTCAGCTCCCACACTCTGAAGCATGGCATTTGCACCAGGCCGGGGAAGATGAGAATTTCAATAGGCAGTAAATGTGGGCGGTGAGCACATGAACAAATAAATGAATAGAGATGGGAAACTGCATGGCTGCATGTTCCAGCAGTTATCCAAACTAAGAAATAAATATATGACACAAAAGGGCCTCTTCCGTCCCTCCCTTTTGATATTTGCCATGTAGTATGCAATCTAAGCAGCCCTAGAGCACATGTTGGATGTGTTCTAAGGAAAGAAAACTCAGATGTCAGAATGTTTTTCGTAAATGAAGTGAACTAAGTCAGTGGTTATGAGTCAGCCTACAGAAAAGCTCTTTCTTTATATACCTGGGTTACCATGGTGCCTTTCTTGGTTTAGATTAAATATTTCAAAATTGAAATGAGAACCTTAGAACATGATATTTAAGTAGAGGAAGTTCTATTTATTGCCCAGATATTATGGACGATGATCTTAATCAGACATATAATACTCACTTCACCATTTGTTCCTTGGGTTGATTTTTGTGCCATCATCTAGGTTGACAGTAGCTTGTACCTGACACCTCTGGTTTATAACCTTGTTTAAAAATTACGCATTTTGAAAAGTGAGTCTTAATCACTCATAAGAAAATGCCTGTTTCTTAGCCTTTTGTGTTGAATAAAGATTTAAAAGTGATTTAAAGTAGAATCAAAGTGAAATTGATCTAAATTTTAGCTTTTTACTTCTTTTTACGTTATTAAGTCAATTACACACTAACGACTAGGTATGCTCAGTTTCCTTTTTAAAATCTAGACTAGTAAAATGGAAGTGCTCATGTTGACAGGATTGCATTGAAGTATATGTAAGTAGCTTTCAAACTTCCTCTTGAAGAAATGCTCAGTCCAGATTGTCCCAGACCTGAGGGGAAAAGTTGTGGAATATGTATTGTTAATTTAAATCTTTAAATATGTGTTGGCTATTTAATTCTGTTTCATTATAAGACAATGTATTTTTTTTTAGTTACCATTGTTTTCTTCTTCTTTTTTGCCTCTTTTTTCAATAACTTGCTATCACAGACAGCAGTATCAGGTCATAAGAGACAAAATTTTGGCACTGCTTTATATTTCTTAAGATGTAAGTGAAGGTTTTGCTCATTTTATTTTTCTTCTTTTCCATACATTTTATTTTTTTTAAATGTGAATATCTTTTAAAATATGTTTTTTAAACTTGAATACTTATTTATAGTATTTCACAGTTTCTGGCATCATAAAGCAAGTTGCTTTCAATAATGTGAAATATTTTTAAAATATAAATTTATGATGACTTTAGTTAAAAAAAAATTATATCAGTTTTAAAATTTTTATTTTACCTTCTGTATTCACATATTGAGATTATGTGATTGTAAATCATGTATCTCCCTTAATAGACTGAATTCTTTTAGGGCATGATCTATATCTGATTTCTAATTGTAACCTCTACAACATTTGGCACATCATTGCATTTCTTCAGACCAAGAAATAAAAACAAAAAACCCCCCCAAAAACCCACCTAATATATATTAATCTTTATACCTTTACGTATTATAAATAAAATGCATTATAAATCCTAATACACTCCAAATTAATATAATGATTCATTTTTTTATAGTTGAGATTCCATTACAATGATTTGGATTGTCTGCCTTTATTTATTTTTATAAACACTTATGTTTTACATATTTTCAATTACATAAAACAATTAAGAACAGCTATGATCAAACTTTAAAGTCATGACATTTCTGTTCTACTGCTTAGTTTATTGAAAATAACTACTGATTTACTGAAAGAATGAAATAAGACATAAGATCTATTTTTTAAAAATTATCAAAGGTCATTCAAGTAGGCCTGGCTTTCTGAATTAGTTTATTAATAAACCATTTTTCTTTTCTGAGCTTAAAAATAAAGAGACATCTTTGGATGTCTAATCATCTAACTAGATGGTTAGATATACTTTTGGTTCATTTGAACCTTAAAATTTTGAGCTTCTGAGTAGCTTCTGCCTGGTCTTACACTTGTCACATCTATTCTGTGAATTCATAAAAGGGCTAACTATGAGGTGCCATTAGACTTCTTCCTTGGAGATATCATCATAAAATATTAACCAACCCCTCTGTAGGATGTTCCCTTATGCAAGCGGGTCAGAGCACATTATGATTCACTGATAATAATACAATCTGATTATGACCCTAGGACTTCAGTGTAGTGATACCATGTGTGAGGCAGGAACACCATGGGTATTTTTCTGTACTCTTTCTCGAACACAGTGCAGGTCCCTGCCAGCAATTGCCCCTTTTCATATTTATGTTATTGTTATTTATATTGTTAATCATAGAAATATTCATATTAGAGATAAGAGAGCACCAGACAGGTAAATGTCAGCCTTTGACATTTTTAACAATAAAGCATGTAAAGGCACTAGCCCTGTGCCTGCAGCATTGTAAGTGTTCAATAAGATTTAGTTTCCTTTTTTTGCCCCCCAGCTTTTGACTCCAATTCCACTGTTCTTTCCATTATACAAGGTTGTCTCTCCTAGTTGCCTCTTTATTGGGTAGGTCAGAAGTAGTTTTATTTCTGCATCTACTCAATTGGTCATTTATTCTTTAGACAATGCTCTGTTCCTGTTCATGCATTGCCATTTGTATAGAAGGAAAAATAGAAAAAATAAAAATTATATAAATTACTATAATAATGATTGTATCAGAGCCTTTCTTTATCTTTCATATTCATGTTTATTCTTTGGAATTCCAGTTGGATGATAGAACTTTATATCTACAATAAATTTAAGAAAGTAAGAAAAGTAATTTTTGATGAGACTGAAATGTTTTGGAAGGTGAGGTTTGTAAGCATTGCATGCCTGAGTTATAAATCAGAACTTATGACAGATGAAATTTGTATAGGGAAAATCAAGTAACGAAATGGGACTTAAACAGTGTTTACTGCAAACCATATTTAAAATGTGTTCCTGAGATAAACTGCAGCTAGCCTTTAGTGAGTGTGTGTGTGTGTGTGTGTGTGTGTGCCTACGTCCATATATACTTACACACTAATGTAAAGAAAAATGTGCAAGTGAATGAGCTATCAAGAAGAGTATTTAAACCATGAAAAATTCACATAGCAGTATGTATTTAGGTCAGCCTGAAACTGTGGAATTAGCTCTGGAGAGAGGAAGAGAAGCCTGTATTCATGTTCAGACAATGTCTCTAAGTGTGTCATTTATTCTTCATTTATTCACCCCATTTTGAAAGCTTATTATGTTCTAGTAGTTGGGTTAAATAACAGTTGCAATCTGCCTGGGCCCAAGTTACCTTAATGTTAAAGTAGACTAATAAGAATACTAATGACTCTTTTAATTCTGAGACAGGAGCCTTTGTCCCAGTCTCCTCTCTGGCTGTCCTCCAAGCATGTTCTTCTCCATGGGGCAAGTAATCCAAGGGGTTAAAGGGGCGTGTTCACCTGGAGTTCGTGCTTTCCCATCCTGTACCACATTCCAGGTATCTGGAACCCTGGAAGTCCTATCCAAATGTCACTGAGCCCCCTTCCAGGAGCTGTGTGGGCCTCTTCCCTATCTGTATTCCCAAGAGCAAATTGCATTGCAGGGGATACCCTTAGGCCTGGAAGGTCACCAAGGCTGTGGGCAGGAGGTATGGATAGTGTTTGGACATATAAGCTGTGTCCACATGAATCCATACGAGGCTTCTTGCAGTGTTGGTTGGCTGGAGCCCAGGGTAGGAAGAGAAGAGGTCTGAACTATGAGCTGACGGGATGAGTTCTCCCAGTGCTGCGCTGTTGGGTGAAAGACTCCGAGGAGCCCAAGAAATCTGTTTGAATTAGAAAGGTATAATTTTCAAATAACAAAACCAAACATATTTTGATAGTTATTTACCTTGACTTATAAATTTAAATATTAGACATATGGTATGTAGGTCTCCATTTGTTGTCTTGCCCTACAAATATTACGAGTGGGTTTGACTATCACCTACTTTAAAGCTGTGTTTTGTGGAACAAATAAAACATATATGTTAAAATGTTATTTAAATTAGAAAAAAGTCTACATAAATTTAAGATATGTTATTATGATGTCATAATATAACAATAAATACTAAAAGAAGGAGCTCAGTGGTCATGAGATACTTGATACTTTACATACAGCCTCAGTGCTCAGAACCTGTAGGCATTCCTGCCACAGCCACATTGAAATTCCTTTAAACGTGACAAGCCCTTTTGTAACTGTCTTTGCATGTGCTACCTGAAAAGCCATTTCTTCTCCCTTTTCCTCAAATCAATCAATCTATCAACATATGTGTCACTACTTTATACAGATGAGGACATTGTAAAACAGAGATGGTATGTGACTCACCCAAAATGAGAGTTACAGAGTTATAGGAATTGAGTCAGGTTCTCCTGACACTTAAGACAGTCCCTCTTCACCCTTCTTGCCTGCCTCAAGAACACAAACTGTCATATGTCTGTGCAGATGATGGTCTGCACAATTCTAGGGGTGTATCAGTCACATGATCATCTGTGAATGGCTTCCTTGGAGTTTATAGTGGGAAACCTATGATGGTTCAGTAAAACAGCCATTCTCAGCAGATATATATATAGTTTAGTCTGAGAGATAGCTTATATACGTATTATATGCATTTGTTTTTTCTCTCTAAAAATTCTGTCATATGTATTGGAAATCTTGAGTTAGAAATACCTGCTGTGAAGAGGAGATACCACATTTGGGGGCTCCTCAACACTTTTGCATCTAAGTAAGCTGATATCTGTTCTATCCTGCTTTCCTTCTGGTACAATGAAGATGTTTTTTCTTCTAGCTGAGACCAATCTCCTGTGTTCTAAATCTCATCCTCTCTCACCTTCATAGGGAAGATACTTTACTTTTAACCCTCTTTACTGGATTCTTGCTATTTTCAATTCAACATGCTTAAATCTTTATAAAACATTAGATAACCTTCCCACAAAATCCAATCCTTTCTCGGGATTGAAAGAGTGCCTACCTCTCTTCTTTTTGATGTTTAACCTTTTAACAAATCATCTATATTTACTGTCAACTTTTCTTCACCTCTCACTCATCTCTTTCTCATCTAATATCTGGACTCCATACTAACAGAACTGTTCTTGCTACCATTACTGATGATCTCCAATTTACTAAATCTAGTGAATACTTTGCAACCTTCATTTATGTGACCTTTTGGAAGCACTCAACACTGCTGGTCAGTCCTTCTTTTTGAAATGTTCTTTATCCTATCCTCCTGGTTTCTCCTCAGTCTCCTTAATCAGTTTACCCTCTGCTGATCCATCTTTAGGGGTTTTCAAGGCTCCGTCCTGGGTCCTAAACCCTCACACTGTACTCTCGTGGCTTTACTTCTCAAAAGTCAACTACAGCCAGATTTATATCCTCATCAAGACTTCTCTTCTGAGCTCTAAACCTGTGTATCCAACTTCCACTTGGTGCCTCAAACTGAAAATATCCCAAAATGAATTTGTAGATTTACTCCCAAATCTGTTCTTCTTCTAATGTTCTCCTTTTCAAATAATGTCATCGCCATATGTCTTATTTAAATCAGAAGGCTTGGACTCATATTTGGCATGTGAAGGGAAGTCTGACCACAAGGTTTATCTGGCATCAGAGACTGGTAAGAAGGATCACTTGGCCTTGTTTTAAGACTGCCTGGTTTAAGACACGCTTTGGTTTGCTGTCACACCAGCACATGAGCGGTGCAAAGGTACACACAGGAGCAAGGATAAAAGATAGCATGTGCCGCCTCCCATTGGCTGCCTGATATCTCACAGAGGCATGCGGGGCTCAGTGGTCAATGCAGCTCACAAGGAGAGAGGGATCTTGATTAGCTCGGAGAAGTATAAACTCTGGTTTTTGTCTTTCGTGCCATGCTGGGGACTGTTTGTTCTTTTGGGGGGAATAGACCAATTAAGGATGCACTCTATTATCTTTATAAGAAAATTCTGGCTATAACAGGGTTACATATTTACCCTTTCTATTTTTACTGCCCTCCCTCACATTTCCCTCTCTGCCCATGTGCAGTTGATAACAAAGTAAAGACAATTCTACATCCCAAACTATTTTTTGTCTCCATGAACAATCCTTACTTCAAGTAACTATCATCTCTTGATTAATCTGCTGTTGTTAGTGTTGTTACGGTCTAACTTGTCCCTGCCTGTCTTTCTGCCTATTCTTTTTCTAGCAGTCTCTACTGAGCTTTGAAAATATAGGTTAGATTGTATCATTCTTATGCTTAAAACTTTTCAATGACTTTCCATTACTTCTCTCAAAATTCAAAAGTTTAAAATATAGGCATTCCTTCTACAGAGTAATTTTTATAAGTCAAATTCAATAATTATATATTTTGGATTAATAGGATTTATTATTTAAGGGAAATGATTAGTGTACAGTATATAATTATGAATTATAAATGTTACATAATTGTAATTTGTAACATTTCACCCCATTTTGAAAGCTTATTATGTTGGTCGATTACTTGCTTTAGGTTAGTAATAGCAAAGGAGGAAAAAAAATGCTATTGCTTAGGAAAACCAGCTGTTTTGTTTGAGTGACTTTGCACTTTATTTTTTATGGTGATGTGTTTTGTTATTGAGACAGGCAGTAGGGAAAAAGACCACAAATAAATGGTAAGAAGAAAAAGGCTATCATTCTTGGACAAAAAGTAAATAAAATCAAAGGCTAGCTTTGTGCGATGGTGTTTAAGTTTTTACCTAAATGTCACTGGTAAAGCTAGGAGCAGGGGTGGTCAGCCTAGGCATGGATGGACCACTATGTCAGTGTTTGGTCAGTGGGCAAGTGCAGTAAGAAGTGTTACCCTCGACTGCCCTTTGTGTGTGCTCCATGTGTCTTCTGCTGTTTCCATCCAGAGTTTCCCAGATGACCCTTGCTTTCACACTGCTCCTTACGCCATGGCCTCTAACACTCTGAATGATCTGGACTCATCTTGGGCCACCTCCCATACTCTTAGTCTCTAAAGTTCAGCCACACTTTTGATTATTTAAACTCACCAAAGTCCTTTCTGCCCTTGAACCTTTTCTCTTATTTTTACCCTTGAGTGGAATATTATTTACCACTCCCCGCATTTCCCCTCACCTACCTGCTCCCTTACCTAACTCCTCCTCATTCTGTAGGACTCATCTTCAATGTTGTGTCCAGAGGGAAAGCATTTTTGACTCCCTAGAGACTAGATAAGGCCCATCCTCCATAGCAGCCAGGATTCCTGCAGAACACTTCTCATATTTGTAATCAATCAATTATAGAATTATTTATTTCATTCTCTCCTTCCCACCAGAAGATCAACTTCATGAGGGTACTGATTGAAACTGTCTTGTTCACAGTTGAGTTTTTTTTTTTTTTTTTTTTTTTTTTGTGACCGGTAAGGGGATCGTAACCCTTGGCTTGGTGTCATTCGCACCACGCTCAGCCAGTGAGTGAACTGGCCATCCCTATATAGGATCCGAACCCGCAGCTGCGGCGCTCCCAGCGCCGCACTCTCCCGAGTGAGCCACGGGGTCGGTCCCCCACAGTTGAGTTCTTTGGCACAGTGCCAAGGCCAGGGTATTGCTGGAAGGAAACATCAATGTAAGGATGGAAGGAATGAAGGCAACCAGGCAGCAGGCTTACCGTAGAATTTTTGTCTCACACCTTCTTTCAATATATGTTTTTCAGAACATAAGTGGTCTTTGTACCTTATTGTACTCAGGATTCACATTATGGGTCACTGAAATAATTATTGCTTTGTATGGCAGGCAGTTAGGTGCTGTTTGGAGAAATATTTCTATCAAGATGTGCAGCCATCTTGGGCTGTGCTGTCCAATGTGGTAGCCACTAGCTGCATTTGATTTTTGAGCATTTGAAAGTGAAATCGATTGAAACAGAATTGAGATGTAGTACAATTATAAAATACACAGCATATTTTGAAGACTTAGCATAAAGAAAATGAATGTAAAATATTTCAATAATTTTTATATTGACTACATATTTTGGATATGTTCTGTTAAATAAAACATGTTATTAAAAAATTTCATCTACATATTTTCCTCTTTTATTTTTATTTTATTTTTTTAACCTTAAATAATCATGCTTTTATTCTTTATCCTGTATTAACCAAATTGGATGGTTAGAAATTGCAAGGGGAAAAATTCCTTTTGGAAGAGTGTAAATTTTTACATCTCTAAAAAATGGAAGGTTTTAAGACATTGTATGTTTATAAAAGACTGCTGTGATTCATTTATTAGTCTGTAAACTCAATGGCCTAATCATAATTCCTCTGGGAATGATGCGCCACCTTGACTTATCGAATCTGGGCAGAGATGGTAAATGTCAGGTCACAGCTGTATTCTGGTGATAACAACTTGGTGGGTTTATTGAGAAAAAAATATTTGTTTGGGTGCCTTTCATAGGTGCTGTTAAGTCCATTTTTGATGTCCTGGGTAGTTCTACTCAGCTAGTTTTGGGTGAGGTTTAATATCTCATGGGGCGTGCCACTAACAACCCAGCCATCATAATAGAAATCTCCCTGTCCAAACGGGCTGTAAGCTGCCGACTTAGGCCTCCTCTTCTAAGGGAAATTCTTGGTATTTTGAAAATACCACCATGCATGGAGCTGAGCCACAGAGGTGCCCAGGGTCTCCACCCCAAAGTCGTTCTGGAAGACCTGATTGGCAAGCATGCTGAAGAGGAAATCAACTTCATACTGGATGTGCCAGATGACGTGCTGGCCCAAGCTTTTCATAGGCACCACGTCGTGGTCATACCACAGGTCTTCCTCCTTCACTCTGCATATCTGGAACGTTCGAAGAGGACTTGACTCGAAGTCAGGCAGCTGGAAGGAGAAATCTGTTATGATGTAGACAACTCAGTAGTCAGTCATGAAGTACTTATTGGCTGACGTTATGAACAGCTTCAGGTACTCATCCGCCAGCCTGCCAGTGGCAAAGACAGCCAAGCCCATGGTGAGGTTTTGCCTTCTGTAGTTTCTTTCCAGGACCTCTCTGTTGAAAGTGCCTTCCCATACAACTGGAGCAAGCCAGTTCATTTTCGTTATAACATCAGGGCAATTTCTGTATCCTACATTTCTTCATGTAAATTTCAGTTGCTGTTTAGCATCCTTTCACTTCATCCTGATGAACTCACTTCAGTACTTCTTGTAGGGCAAGTCTGCTAGCAACGATTTCTCCCAGTGTTTGTTGTTCTGGAATGTTCTGGATTTCTTCTTCCTTTTCTGAAAGGTAGTTTTTCTGGATATAAAATTCTTGGCTGAAATATTCATTTGTTTATTATGAATATTCATGAGATACAAAGCTGATTGTCCCACCTCCTGTCCATAATGTGTGGGCCAGATTCATACTGGGGGCATATCCATTACCAGAAATTACTTTTGTACCCTTTGTCCCCTCCCACTTATCCTCCAACCTCCCTCCCCTTCCCCCTCTCCCCTCAACTCCAAATTGTAGCCGTAGGAATGTTCCCTCCCTCTGTTGGATCATGGCACTACTGTGGTCTTTCTTTCCTGCCTTCCCTTCTCTCTTAGCTTTCACATATGAGTGAGCACATGTGGTATTTATCCCTCTGTACTTTGCTTGTTTCACTCAACATAAATTTCTCCAGGTTCATCCAAGTTGTTGCAAATGGGAGTATTTCACTGTTCTTTATGGCAAAATAGTATTCCATAGTGTATATATACCACAGTTTCCTTATCCAATCATCTATTGATGGACATTTAGGTTGGTTCTATATGTTGGCTACTGTAAACAGAGCTGCATTAAACATGGGGGTGCAGGTATCTCTCTGTCATGATGATTTCCATTCCTCTGGATGTATACCCAGAAGAGGGATTGCTGGATCATATGGAAGATCTATCTGAAGTTGTTTGAGAAACCTCCAAATAGTTTTCCAAAGTAGCTGTACTAATTTACAGTCCCACCAACAGTGCAGTAGTGTTCTCTTCTCTCCACACCCTCACCAGCATTTGTTATTCACTGTCTTTTGGATTATAGCCAGTCTAACTGGAGTGATGTGGTACCTGAATGTGGTTTTAATTTGCATTTTCCTGATGACTAGTGATGTTGAGCATTTTTTCATCTATCTGTTGGCCATTTGTACATTTTCCTTTGAAAAATGTCTGTTCAGCTCCTTTGCCCATTTTTTAATTGGGTCATTTATTTTTTTACTGTATAAATGCTTGAGTTCTTTGTATATTCTGGATATTAGTCCCTCCTTGGATGCATAGTTGGCAAAAATTTTCTCCCACTCTGTAGGTTGTCTTTTCACTCTGTTGATTGTTTCTTTTGCTGTGCAGAAACATTTTAGTTTTATATAGTCCCACTTGTTTATTTTTTCTTTTTCTGCTTGTGCTTTTGGGCTCATGTTCATAAAGCCTGTGCGCAGACTTAACTGCTGAAGTATTTCACCTATATTTTCCCTTAGTAATTTTACAGTTTCGGGTCTTATACCTAGGTCTTTAATCCATTTTGAGTTGATTTTAGTGTATGGTGAGAGATGCATATCTAGTTTCATTCTTCTGCATATGGATATCCAGTTTTCCCAGCACCACTTATTGAAGAGGCAGTCTTTTCCCCAATGTAGATTCTTGTTGTCTTTGTCTAATATCAGATGGCTGTAAGCCTGAGGAGTGATTTCTGGGTTCTCAATTCTACTCCACTGGTCTGAACATCTATTTTTATACAAGTACCATGCTATTTTGGCTATAACAGCTTTGTACTATAATTTGAAGTCAGGCAGAGTTATGCCTCTGGTTTTTTTTTGTTTTGTTTTTTGGTTTTTTTTTTGCTCAGGATTGCTTTGGCTATTCAGGGTCTTTTGTTTTTTCATATGAAAAGTAAGATTGTTTTTTCCATTTCTGTGAAGAATGTCATTGGCATTTTGATGGGAATTGCATTGAATCTGTAGATCACTTCGGGTAGTATGGACATTTTCACAGTATTAATTCTTCCAATGCAAGAACATGGAATATCTTTCCATCTTTTTGTGTCTTCTTTAATTTCTTTCAGAAATGGTTTGTAATTCTCATTGTAGAGATCTCTCACCTCCTTGGTTAAATTGATCCCTAGGTATCATCTTTTTTTGGTGGCACTTGTAAATGGGCTTACTTTCTGTATTTCTCTTTCTGTTAATTCATTATTTGAGTATATAAATGCTACTCATTTGGGGGCATTTATTTTGTATCCTGCAATATTACTGAAGATATTAACCAGCTCTAGGAGTTTTTTGATAGAGCCTTTAGGTTTTTCTAAATATAGTATCATGTCATCTGCAAATAGGGAAAGTTTGACTTCATTTTTTCCAATTTGGATTTCCTTTATTTCTTTCTCTTGCCTGATTGCTCTAGCTAGTACCTCCAATACGATGTTGGATAGAAGTGGTGAGAGTGGACATCCTTGTCTTGTTCCTGTCCTTAAGGGGAAGGCCTTCAATTTTTCCCCATTTAGAATAATGCTGGCAGTGGGATTGTCATAAATGGCTTTTATTGTGTTGAGATACTTTCCTTCTATACCTAATTTGTTTAGAATCTTTATCATGAAGGAATGTTGAACTTTGTCAAATGCTCTTTCAGCATCTATTGATATGATCATATGGTCTTTGTCCTTGAGCTTGTTGATGTGATGTGTCACATTTATTGACTTTCGTAGGTTGAACCATCCTTGTATTCCCTGGGATGAATCCCACTTGATCATAGTGTATAATTTTTTTAATATGTTGCTGTATTCTAATTGCTAATATTTTGTTGAGGATTTTCGCATCTAGGTTCATCAAGTATATTGGCCTGTAACTTTCTTTTTTTGTTGTGTCTTTATCTTGTTTTGGTATCAGAGTTATGTTGGCCATAGAATGAGTTTGGGAGAGTAGCATCTGTTTCAATTTTTTGGAACAGTTTCATGAGAATTGGTCTTAACTCCTCTTTAAATGTTTGATAGAATTCAGCTGTAAAGCCATCTGTACCCAGACTTTTTTTGTTGTTGGTAGATTGCTAATTACCACTTCAATCTCCTTGCTTGTTATTGGTCTGTTCAGGTTTTCTATCTCTTCTTGGTTCTGTATTGGAAATTTATATGTGTCTAAAAACTTATCCATATCTTTCAGATTTTCAAATTTGTTGTCATACAGTTGTTTATAATAGTCTCTAATGATTCTTTGTATTTCTGTGGTGTCAGTTGTAATGTCTCCCTTTTCACTTTTGATTTTGTTATTTGGGTCTTCTCTTTCCTTTTTTTGTTAATCTAGCTAATGGCATGTCTATTTTGTTTATCTTCTCAAAAAACCAACATTTAGTTTTGTTGATCTTTTCTATTGCTTTTTGGGTCTCTATTTCATTTAGTTCTGCTCTGATATTAATTATTTCTTTCTGTCTACTGCCTTTAGGTTTGTATTGTTGTTTTTCAAGTTCTTTAAGGCATAGTGTTAGGTCGTTTATTTTGGAGTCTTTCCATTTTTTTTTTGATATAAACATTTACTGCATTAAATTTGCCTCTTAGTACTGCTTTTCCAGTATCCCACAAGTTTTGGTATGATGTATCTTTATTTTCATTAGTTTCTAGAAATTTTTTGATGTCCTGTTTAATTTCTTCTTGGACCCATAGGTCATTCAGGAGCCTATTATTTATTTTCCTTGTATTTGTATATCTTCCAGTGATTTGCTTATTGTTTATCTCCAGTTTTAGTCTATTGTGTTCTGAAAAGATTGTTGGAATGATTTCAATTTTATTAAATTTGCTGAGACTAGATTTGAGACCTAATTTGTGTCTATCCTGGAGAATGTACCATGAGCTCAATGAGAACAAAGTATATTCTTTAGCTCTTGGGTGTAATTTTTGCATATATCTGCCAAGTCCAGTTGGTGTAGGGTATAGATTAAATCTTGTGTCTCTTTGTTGACTTGTTGCCTGGAAGTCCTGTCCCATACCAAGAGAGGGGTGTTCAGATCACCCACTATTAATGTATTAGGTCCTATCTCCTTCTTTAGGTCTAGGAGTGTTTGCTTAATATATCTGGGTGCTCCGGTATTGGGTGCAAACATGTTTATGACTGTTATGTCTTCTAGCTGGATAGTTTCCCTTATTATATAATAGCCTTCTTTGTCATTTTTAATGTTTTTTTTGGCTTAAAGTCTATTTTGTCCAATATAAGAATAGCTACTCCTGCTTGTTCTTGGTTTCCATTTGCATGGTATATCTTTTTCCATCCCTTCACTTTTATTCTATGAGAGTCTTTACAGGTGATGTGGGTCTCTTGAAGACAGCATATACTTGGGTCTAGCTTTTTAATCCAGTTAGTTAGTCCGTGTCTTTTGAATGGGGAGTTTAGTCCATTCACATTCAGAGTAGTTATTGGAAGTGTCGTTTAATTCCTGTCATTTAGTTGTTACTTGGTTAGGTGGTTTAAATATCTTTTGATCATTATTTCCCTTTTTATTTCTCTTCTTCAATGTGAATTGGGACTTTAAGACGGAATGATTTAGCTTCTTTCTCTTTCTTGCTGGCTTTTTATGTTTTAACTGTGGGTTTTGCTCTTACTTGTATATTCGTGATGATGGTCACCATTATTCAGATTCCAGATGAATGACTCCCTTGAGAATTTCTTGCAGGTCTGGTCGTGTGGTGGTGAACTCCCACAACTTTTGTTTATCTGGGAAATACACTATTTCTGCCTCATTTCTGAAGGAGAGCCTTGCTGAGTAAAGAATTCTTGGCTGGCAGTTTTTTTCTTTTAGTATTTTGAATATATCGTTCCACTTTCTTCTGGCCTGTAGGGTTTTGGCTGAGAAGTCTGCTGTTAGTTTGATGGGGGTTCCCCTATAAGTGACCTGATGCTTTTCTCTTGCTGCTTATAGAATTCTCTCTTTGTCTTTGAGCTTCGCAAATTTAAGTATAATATGTCTTGGGGAGGATCTTTTTGGGTTGAATCTGTTTGGGGACCTTTGAGCTTCCTGGATCTGAAGGTCTGTATCTTTCCCTGCACCTGGGAAGTTTTCTGTTACTATTTCCTTGAGTAGGTTTTGGATACCTTTTCCTTTCTCCTGCCTTTCGGGAATACCCACAATTCGGATGTTAGAGCACTTGAGGCTGTCTGCTCTCTCTCATAGGTTTTCCTCATTATTTTTAATTCTTTTTTCCTTTTTTTTGGTCTGCTTGACTTACTTCAAAAAGACCATCTTCAAGCTCTAAAATTCTTTCTTATGCTTGCTCTACCCTGCTGCTCAAGCTCTCAGACATGTTTTTTATTTCATTGAATGAGTCTTTCATTTCCAGAAGTTCTGCTACACTCTTTTTTATGGTATTAATCTCTTTGTAGATTTCCTCCTTCATATTCTGGATGTTTTTTCTTGTCTCATTGTGTTCTCTAGTTGAGTCTTCCTTTATTTCTTCAAGTTTTCTTAAGCTCATTGCTCAAAATTCTTTTTCAGACATTTCAAGGTTTCCCTGTTCCATAGAGTCTGACTTTGGGGCATTACTGTATCCTTTTGGTGGTGTCATTTCTTCTTGATTGTTTGTGCTTCTAGTGTTTTTTCGCTGATGCTTGGTCCTTCAGTGGGGGGTTTGCTTCTTCTATTACACTGAGGTTGGCTGTGGAGTGGCCTTGGTTGCTACTGTGGGGGGTGAATTGTCTTTGCTTGACAGTGGGTGTGGTGGTGGTTATGTTAAACCACCTTGGTTCCCATTCGAGACTCTGTTGTCATAGAATGGGCCCCTGGCATGTGGAGTTCTGCTGGGCCAAACTCAGTGGGTCGGAACCATAGGCTGGTGCTCTCCCCTAGATCTGAGGCGGGATGAGGGGCTGTGTGGATCCGCATGGTTCCACTGGCTGGAGTTGCTGCCAGCCACCCCCGGTGGGCTCACCCGCATGGAGCCAGTTCAGGGTGCAGGAGTGGGTCCTGGAGCTCCCACCCTGCCTCAGTTCAAGGCGGTGGGGTGAGGGAGTCACATGGAGCCACCGGGTTCTGCTGTCTGGTGCTGCTGCTGGCTGCTTCTGGCACCCATTCAACTTTTCTTGAGACTGATTGCAGTTCCAATAATTTGCAGTGATGCCAGTATTCCCAGGATCATGAATATGATGTCCAGTCCATCAGCAAAGCGGCACCTCTCAATAGATACAACAGCTTGCTTCCCACCTCAGGCAGCTGGGAAACAACTGCAGTTGGCAGTTGTTCCTGCAGTGTTTTTCACGGAAAGTTTTTGATGGAGAGCTCAGGAGGTCTTTTGAACGTCTCTTTTCTACCCTTCCTCTTTTAAATGGGACTACTAGAAAATACTTCACTAGACTGCTATTCGCAAGCACCGGCCTAGGTATAGAATGCAGCATTCTTTCTCTTGCTACTAGACCCTGAGAGAGAGGACAGCCATTCAAAAACAGTCTTCAACAAAATTATGCTAAGTCTAAGAAATTCTACTGTACTCCTTATTGGACAATTAGGGGACAATTTTCCTGAGTTATTTTTAGTATCTCACTGTCATAAGTAGAATTTCTGGACATGGACCATTTTTGAAATAACATCATTGTTACGTTTTCATAGCGCTTTGTAATTTAGATTATTTCCTCTTGTAAATTTCTTTTCTGATAGCTACCTCTCATAATTTCTTTGCTAGATGCTAGAGTGTGGTTTGCCATGTTTTCACTTAAGCAAATGAACGCTGGTAAATTTCAAGCTTTGAAAGAGCCTGAGAGTTTTCCCAATGTGAAGGAGGATGTTGAAGTCAACCATAAGTTATCTAGCAACCAATATTAAGTTCCAGGACTCTGAATTCCAAGAAGATGCCAGTTCATTCAGCAAACAGATGAAATATTCTTTGCCTAGAGGTCTATCGGCAGCACAGGCAATTGTAATTCTTAATAATGAGACAAGGAAGGGAAGCTTGGACACCTGCAACTGAAACTACACGTCACCCACTTAATTATTAGTGGGTATTAATTATCGTTGCTTAAAGTTGGAACTGATTTAGTGTTCTTAGAGATTTCTGGCACAGCCTTTAATTTAAATCTTATTATTAATTTCCAGTTATGTTTTGCCGCCAGCACTGAGCTGTAAAAAGTCTCTGTTATATACACTGTGGTGTTTGAATCTGTTCAAATCTGGGTAGTTTATGGTACCCAATAACTAAAACATAATAAAATCATAAGTCAAAGCCTTATCATTATCACGATTATTGTTTTACAATCCCAAAATAAAAGATCTAAAAAAGACCTTGACAATACAACTCCTTTAATCTTACGTGAGAAAACTAAGTGATGAAGTGAACTGCCACAGTGGCGGTGCTGGGATTGGAATTCAAAACTGCCAACTCCTAGCGCAGTGGTCTTTCTGCTACTGAGAGTATATGGTGCTAAAGTGTAGTGACTAGAAATTAGTATTGTTAAACTGTAAAATCCACAGTTCTTTGTGTGTGTGAGTGTGCATGTGTGTGTGTATGTGTTTCCATGGCATTCTGGGGAGTAAGCACTTGAATTTTCTTGCTTTGCTGTAGATTTTGAAAAGGATTGTGAACTTTTTTAGTGTTCCTCATGTACTTGTATTTCTTCCTTTTGTTGTTGCAGATGTCAGAGTACAAAATAACATTTTTTAATAGACTATTTTTTAGAGCAGTTTTGTGTTCACAGCAAAATTGAGCAGAAGTTAGAGATTTTTCACTTATTACCTGCCTCCACAAAAGAATGTTTTTGACATTTTGCTAGCTTATCCTCACAATAAATGTGTTTATTTGCATTTATTAATGTATTTATTAAATAGTCATACATACATGTATTTATTACATAGTCATTTGGGAAAGGTTGGTATAAATTATTAAAGCCAGGTAAGAAGTGCTTTTGATTCTTTAGTGCTGGGGAAAGAGGATTAAAAACAAACCAAGAAAAAACAAATATTTTCTTAAATCAGAATATAAACTTATGCCAAAGAGTAGTGTTAAAGAGCTGTTTGCTAAAATGAAGAAAACGAATTCCTGCTCTTTGCTTTTGGAAATCTTCAATTTAAGTTTACTAAAATTATGTTTATCAATAATCTGTGGTTTACCTGTTTTGATTTACAATTGCAAAAGTAGTTATGTCCATATTGTTATATTTTTAGAAAAGCTATATTAGTATAATTACTAATTGAAAGGAGTCTGTTCAAATTTTGATGAGCGTGTAATGTCAGAAAAATCATTTTTTCCTGCACTAGGGTTCCATTCCCTCACTTGTGAAATAAGGAGAGGGAATAAGGACAGTTTTCCCACCTGGTGGTTTGCAGTTCTCTAAGGGAAATATCTGTTTAAATGTATTGTCCTTCTTAAAGCAACAGAATAGATTTATTTTTTATTCAAAAAATTTTAACATTTGTTTGTACATATTTGTGGGGTGCAGTGTGTTGTTTCAATATATGCATATACTGCACAATGATTCACTTAACAGTAGATAGCACAGTTTTGTACCCATTAGTCCACCACTTTTCCTCTCCTCCTCCTCACCCCCAGGCTAGAATAGATTATTTAAAAAAATTTTTTTTTCATTTAAGATTTGAAGATTGAGAACATATGGCTACTGAGCTCCCTACTCTACCTGAAGCTGCTTGCATAGGGCCTGGCCCCAGTAGACTCTCAGTTACTGAGTGCTTGACACTTAATGGGGATCAGATGGGTGTGTTCATGACTCAGTCACTTAAGGGTTTTTTTGTTTATGTCCTATCTGCACAGTTCTAACCATGATGATAGTTTTGAATATTATACATTTTTAGTGTTACTCCCATAATGTACTATTTGTTAAAGACAGAAGGCATAAGAAACATTGACACTAAAATAAGACTTTGGCTATTATAATCTGAGCTGTTACAAAAGGGCCCTGCTTCCTGCTTAAAATAGGTGGATCAGCTGGAAAGAATTTAACAACCACAACAAAAATTAAAATGCATAATTGAGCTCAAAGCCAAAGAGGGGAAAGCTTTAGGTACCAGAAATGTAGAAGGAATTTATATTTGTAGAGATGAGCAGGAACCGAGTTTGCATGCTCAAAGGGTGTTATCAGAACCAGACACAGGCATCAACAGTTGGGTACTGGGCTTAATCCTCAAGTAGGCACAGGAAATGAGGCCTTGGGCCTCTATTAGGCATTCAGGGACCTACAAAGGCACTTTTCCTTCTGAGAGATGGCGATTTGGAAACATTCCCCACCTGCCAAGAAACACTGAAAGGAGCTGATGCCCACATAGGGCAGTAGGTGGAAAGTGTTGCCAGTGAGAAATTAGAAACTCAAACCTGGACCAAATTCTCCTTGTTAAACTGGAATACCAGTCTGAGAATTTAACATAAAAACATCTCTGTAGCTAGGAAGATCCACAAAGTACTACAAGAGGCCAGTGCAAAACCTTCCTGTGCGTTTCACAGTCCAGGGCAGCACAAAATAACTATCTGTGAAGAAAATATCTTAGTCCATAATTAAAACCATACAAGGATATAAACCATCAAAAAAGAGAGTAAAACCCAGCAAACTGAAGTATTTCTACTAAGTTCCAGATATTAGATAAATCTAAAATAAATTTTAACAAGAATATTATAAATGTTTATTAAAAGAAGTAGAATCCACAAGGCAGGAACAGGGAAATCTTTAAAAAAAAGGTAGATTTTAAAAAAACTAAGAATAATTTTATGTAGTAATTCTAGTATTATGAAAGGAAATTTATCAATGTGTTCAAAGTTAGGCTATGCACAATAGAAGAAAAAATGATTGAATTGGAAATAAAATCAGATGAATCATTCAGATTGTCTCTTTGAGAGATTAATAGATGAAACACATTGCATGAGATTAGATATGGAGTATAGAAAGAGAAGCTCCAACATCTTAGAAGTGTCCAGAGAGAAAACGACAGATTAACTACAAATTAAGGATAGGTAGATTCATTACACACTTGTCATCAGAAATGACAGTTGCTAGAAGATAACCAGATAATATTTTCAGAATGTTCAAGAAAAATAGGCATCATGTTGATGTTGTATATTCAGTTAACTACAATTAAAGACAGAGCAAAATAAACAAATGTAATGGAAAATACTGAGAAATTTTTTACCATTTACAGACTGTCCTTATTGGTTTCCAAAAAAGAGGCTGAATCTGGGGGAAAGGAGGGTTGAAAGATGCAATGGTGAGTGAAAAAAATGGCAAACATGTTGGTAAATCTATTGCAATGATCGAAAAAGATTATGACAAGTCTTTCATGGGTTTAAAAAGAAGCTGGAACTGAAATGCTGGACAATAATAGCAGTGGGTGGATTTCAGGGTTTTTAGGTGTTTGCATTATTTGGTAGGAGCTTAGTGATAACAGTTACACTTGGACTTTGTTAAATTACAAATTTATGTGAAACATGTAAGGGTAACCACTAAAGCAACAGAAATAGAGTTGTAATTTCCAAATCAAGATAAGGGAAAAATTGCAGGGAGAATAAAGAAAACTAAACCAATCCAATTGAAGAAACATAAAGCAGCAAAGAAATGCATAATAAATAGAAAACACAGACTAAGATGATAGGAATAAAAACAACTAAATCAGAGGGCCGGCCCGGTGGCGCACTGCTACAGTGCGCCGCTTGGGAAGTGCGGTGGCACTCCCGCCGAGGGTTCGGATCCCACGTACAGACCGGCGGCTCACTGGCTGAGCGAGGAGCGGGGGCAACGCCGAGGGTTGCAATTCCGTTGCTGGTCCCGGTCCTGTACGGGCGCGACACTGAGGGTTGTGATCCATTGCCGGTCACGAAAAAAGACAAAAAAAAGACAAAAAAAAAGACAAAAAAAAAAAAACAACTAAATCAGAAATTACAGTGAATCCAAAATGATTATACGTACCTATTAAGGGAATATGAGATCAGATGATAATTCAAAATCCAAATTTGTATTAATATAATGTTGAATGAGATAATCAAATTGCAGAATGATATATATAGCATAATATTTTTTATGTAACAATGTACAATATACAAAATTGCATTATGTACTTTTGTGGATATATATGGAGGGAGTAAAGGAGCAAAAATATGAACAGGAAGGCTATATCTTAAATTCAAACATGTGATTGGTTCTGGTTAGGAAGATGGGATGGAATCAAATGGAATCAATATGACTCTAATGTATTAATTCTGTAAAATGATTTGAAGCAGTTATGGAAAATGCTAGCATTTGTCAGATCGGGATGGTGGGTTCATGGATACTTGAGATGCATTGAGAATGGTAGTTGGCTTTGTGGGTTTGGGGTCCAGACTGTCTGGGCTCATATCCTCACAGCCCTTCTACTTATGAAATGTGGGGTCTTGGGTAATTACTTCACTTCATTGTGCCTCAGTCTCATCATCTATAAAATGAGCGGAAAAAGAATACTAACTTTATAGAACTGTTACAAAAATTAAATGAGTAAATACTATGCATAGAAATCACTTAATAATCACTGGTTCATAGTAAGCACTATTGAGGGTTATTGTTATCTCTATATTTTCTGAATGTTTTAAATGTTTCATGGTAAAAAGAGAATTCAAAGAAATGAAATAGTTCATGGATAGGTAAAATTATAATAAATCTGCACATTGTAATCAGATAATCTTTATCAAAATGTAAATTAAAAATCACTGATCAAAATTCTTAGAACCTCAACGTCAGAGTTTAAAGAGAAAATCTCATGAACATTTTATCTAATTTGGTTTCCTATTTATGACAACAAAGATGATCCACATACAGAATGGGTTATGTGTGGATATATTTTTGCAAAGAGCTTCAAATTTATTCTCTTACCTTGTCATTAGAAGCAAAACATGAAGATTCTGAAATTAAGCCAGTTTTTACAGAATAATGTACAGGATTTTGAAACATCAAATAAAAAATGATTTTTTTCTATTTTTGATTCTGTAACACATATGTAAAATCTAACATACATTTTAATGTTTAGTTGTTCTTTCAAACAAACATATTCTCTTTAAAAATTCTTTGTTGGCAATTGTGTCTTTTCTTAATAGGATGTGTCACATATAAATGGGAAATCGTTTGCAATTTTAAAAATAGGTTATAGATAGGAAAGTCTATCTGGCTTCTTCCACAAGGTTTGGGAGAATCTTTAGCTATGGGTAGATCAATCCCTGCTGTACTGAACCCTGACATATGCTTCTTGGAGTTGGCCATAAGAGGAGCAGGCTTTTGGTATATGGGTGTCTGCAATCAGAGCAGCCACTCTTGAGAGTGATGTCAAGGTATTTTTGTCTGAAACCACTGGTTCATTTCTTTGTTCATGGTATCTTAGCATCTATGTCATGGACTCTCATTATCAGTCCCAGTGGCATTTCCTTGTACCTGTGTTTCACTTGCCGTTGAGAACCTCCCAAAGTAAATTTGGATTATACATACAATCCATATTTTCATCCCAAGCATATTTACTATCCACATTTAATAAAAGTTTCCAGTTCTCCATGTGATACAATATCAGGTAATAAGTTAATTACATTAATATAATCTATGTAAATTATAATTTAATTGAAATTTTAATAAACTTCATTGATTTTCAGTGGTGAGAGATATAATCTATTAAAAACTACTTTCTCCATTTGCAATGCTAACTTACTGAAAATAGCGTGTAAGTATCCATTTCTACCTTTGAGTCCCTTAAGTATCAGAGATTCTATACTTGCAGCCACTGAACTATTCCAGTACCATCTTTTTATAGATAAAACCTGAAGCCGAGAGAGAAGAAACCGGTTCATTGAACAAATATGTGTTTGCTTCTTAGGTTGGTTGGTAGGCGCTATGCTAAGTACTAGGTATATTACGATGGTTAAAACTAACGTGGCTTCATGCTCATGGATGTGTCAGTCTAGAGAGGAAAATAGATATTAAGCAATAAACAGAAATAGATATCTAATTTCACATTGGGGATAAGTGCTATAAAGGGGAAAACCTAGTGTGCCAGCAGGGAATGTGAATATGAATATGGAGACAGATTTAGGTTGGGCTCTGAGGAAAGACCTCTGTGAAGTGATATTTAAGCTGTGACTTGAATTTATTCTAGGAAGGAATCAATCCAGGCAGAAGGAAGTGCATGTGGAAAGATGTTTAGGTTTGAACAGCAGGAAGGCACAAGTGCCTAGAGCTTAATGGGTTAGGGACAGGGTAAATTGAGGTCATGGAATGGTAGGCAGGAGCCAGATGGTGCAAAGCCCTCCTCCAGGTCATGCTAAAGGCCTGGCATTTTATTGTAAATGAAATGGGAAGCTATTAAAGGGTTTAAGCAGGAGAGTGGCATGATCTAATTTATATTATAAAATATTACCTTGATTGTAGAATGGTTTAGAATGGAATAGGGTAAGAGTGGTAGTGAGAGGCTATTGGTGGAATCCAGCCACGAGCTCTTGATGGTGTGCACCAAGGCGGTGGCAGGGGATGGAGAGGAGCAAAGAATTGAGATTAGGTCCCAGATTTCTGGTTCCTCCTTGTCCATGCATCCCACTGCCCCACACTGCCTGGTCTGAACTTGCCAGGGTTGAGGCTGATGGGTGTGTTCTTGAAGCTCTAAAGTGTTCTTTTGCAGATAGTATTATTACCAATTGAACTCACTCTGCTTGACTCTGCGAATTTTTCTTGGTGGGTGGTGTAAAAAATAAAAAGGTGAGAGACAAAAATAGCATTTTACAACAATAGTATTTGACCTGCAGGTAATTTATATTTGTCATGAGTGAGGGAATTCCCCAGGCTTGCCAATCTGGATAAACAGATCTCTGAGATACAGGACAGTTTCAGGACAGGTCCAACATTTCTGCAGCTCCTCCGATGTCAGGAAACTGTCATGCCTTTGCTCTCCCAGACAATATGTCCTGTTCATTTATTTCTGGTGCCAAAATATGTGTCTGTGAAAAAAGAGACTAACTGAGAAGATTTTTCTATGCCAAGTGAGGATGGTTTTATTACAGAAGATTTTCTGTGTGCATAGGAGTATCTACATTACCACCACCTCCATTGCCTTTTTTTGTACTAGGAGGCCAAAAACCATGTTTTCAACTCCAATTTTATGTTTATTGTTTCTTTCTGGCCCCTTGTTTCATAAATTTTTACAATTTTTGTGGGTTGATCCTGGTTAGGGAAGAAGAGAGATGTATCAACATGTTAGACTTCTTCAAAGGACGATTAATGATTAGCAGTGAGAAAGTGAAAAGAGCAAAGAGATCTGGCTTCAACCCTGGCTCTGGCATTTATTAATTCTGTGATTTAGCACCAGTCACTTAACCTCTGTAAACCTCAGTTTCCTAATCCATTAAGAGAAGTCCAAGGATAGTGCCTGCCTTAAACTATTTCTGTCAGAATTCGGAGAGATATCCACGTAAAGTGCCTGGTATGTGGTAAGTACTTGGCATTTGCTATCTGTGAATGCAACTCAGGAAAATTTGCCCATTGCTACTGCTCTTCAGCATAGGTCTTCCTCTCCACTTTAATTGTGTATGAAGATACTTCATGTTTGAAGTATCTTGTGGCCTGCATTCTCCAGCAATTGTTCTTGAGCTGCCAAGGAAAGCTGTCGAGCTGAGATTTCAGATCCTTCTGCCTCTTCCTGTGCCGGTCGTGAGTCAGGTAATTGAAAGAAGACCCTGGCAGCTTCATGCAAGGTAGACATACTTTATTCTTCAGATGTGAGCTTCATAGACATGCTTTATTCCTCCAAGACAAGCTCAAGCTCTACTCCACTGACCCTCCATGCTCTGCCAACCTTCCAGGGCCTGCTTTCCTTCCATACTACGCTGACCAGCTAGCTGTTCATAGTAGTTACCTTTGTACTTTTAGTACAAAATAGTAGCCATAAGCCAAGCATTACATAATTACTACAATCATGCTGAATCAGTAAATGGGCACACATGTGCAATTACACTACTTTTTTAACTTGTTTCTAATGAATGTGCTGAATCTTGCCCATTTGTAACAGATGTAAGGCAAGAGAGCCTGACTAAAATTTTCTCCTTTCCTTACAGTAGCCATGTTCATTTCAGGTCTACTTCTCCATGTGATTATCTCAGAAAGACCAAAGAGTTGTGACACAAGATGTTGGCCAGAGTCAAACTCCCCTTCATGAACAGACATACTTAGAAAGGCAAGAAATCATTTGGCTTCCTTACCTTTCATGATGTTCTACATTTAAATGGGCTCCCTTAGGAGTCTAATGATGGATTTGAATTTAGGGAGGGAGAGGCTGAGCATCTTCTACAACTGAAAGGAGACTGCACATCTTGTCATGCTCTAACTTCCTGAGACTTTAGCATCTCAAGCACAGTCAGTTCTCAGACTGACTCATTTCTCTCTATCCCCATTACCACTGCCTACCTACAGCCCTTATTATATGGAATAGCTGCTGACTACAGCTACTGTGACCGCAGTACCATCCCACTCGAATTTAGTCTTCTCTATGGTTCCCCAATCTGGCTTTCTAAAATATCGCCCTCATAATTTTATCCCATGACTTAAAATCCTTCAGAGTTTCTCCATTGCCTAATGCACTGGGTCTCTGAAATGTATAGGGCAAGACAGTCCTTCAGCATGAGGAAAGAAACTGTTATAACTTTTGTTTGCATTTGGTATTGGTCCCATTTAAAAATTTTTACTTTAGTTTGTAATATACATGTAAGTTACAGAGTAGTACATAAATGTGACACAAATAAATATACAGAGGCTGTATGTAGATTTAAAATTTTTTATAGATAGGAATGTATAATCAAAAACGTTTGGAGCTCATTGGCTTAAAGGGTAAAGTAAAACTTAATATTAGCTTTGCTTAAGGATCCTCAAGTGTTTGGGGTCGTATTTCCTTTCTGCTGTCACCTCGAGCCACTGTAGGCACCCCCTTATTTCTCTACACCCTCACCATACCTTTTTGCTTCCTCAGTCCCAGAACGTGCAAAGCATGTGTGTCCCTCTGTGCTGTTGATCCTGCTGATGCTGCTCAGAGCAAAATCCTCCTTACTTATTCTAGGCTAAGTTTAAAATGGTGCTTCATCTTCAAAGCCTTTCTTAACCGCTTCTTGTCCCAAAACCCACCATTGCAGGTGAAATTAGCCTCCCCACGCTGTGATTCCGTGGCATTCTGTTTGTTCCTCTCTGACAGCACTTTTCATGTTCACTGCTGTAATGATTAGTTCTGTATGTGTCTCCCCAACAAGGCTGTGGGTGCCTTCGAGGCAGGAATTGGATCTTACTCATCTTCCTACCCGCACTAGCACATGTTGGAAGTCAATAAATGGTGTTTGAGTTATTTTAAATTTTCATGAGCATATTACAGTGAAGAATCTGGATGGGAGGGGGCTAATGTTATGGAAATAAAATTGGCTCAGTACAAAAATCCCGTCCTTATTGGCATTTCACATCTTAGCTCAGTTTTCCTGCCCTGCTTCTCCTGCCTTCCCCAGCTCATACTGCTTCCGTGAATACTCCAGAAAATTGTTTCTTTTCTTTTCACTTAGCTTCGAGGCAGCATGAAGGTTAAGGACCGCCTGTCTCAAGGTCACTTGATTCCCGTTGAAGTGTGAGGCAACTCAGGGCTTTGGAGACTGTATGGTTTATGGACAACACTGCTGTGCTTGTCAGACTGTGTTCAGTGTGGAGGGAAAAATGGAAAGAAACACACTGAAGACCAGAGGCATTATATTAAAAGGCTGTAAACAGCTCTTTCTTACAAATGAGAAGCTCCTCTGAAAATCACGGGGGACAATGGAAAATGCCAGATATAACTTCTTTCTTTCTTTCCTTCAGCGTACAAACAGTCCTCACCTACCCTGTGCTTGGCACTGTGTTAGGTGCTGGGATACTGCACAGGAGCTCATACATAGTTCAGGAGCAGAGACGGATCTGTAAGCAAGCAGCTGTAACAGAGTGTGGTAAGTCCTCTCCTCACCTGTGCATGAGGACGAGGACGCTCTGAAGAAGGAGTGATTAATTTTGCCTCAGGGAGTCAGGGAAGGCCCTGTGGAAGAAAGCTGAGTGTAGAAGATTGAGGAGTCCTGGGCAGAGGAGGAAGGCAGGGTTGTGTGTTCAGGCAGAGGGAGCTATAGAAACAAGGGTCTAGAGCAAGGGTCGGCAAACTCTTTCCATAAAGGGCCTCTTAGTAAATATTTTAGGCTTTGCAGACTATAGGGTGTCTGTTGCAGACACTCATCTCTGTTGATGTAGCATGAAAACAGCCATGGACAATGCATGAATAAATGGTCATGGCTGGGACAAATTATTGAAAAAATTGGTAACCACAGAGCTATAGTTTGTGGACTCTGGCCTAGAGGAAGGATCTTAAGAGAACCTCTACTCTAATCTAATTGTTCCTAATCTTTTTAAGTATTAGGATTTCTTTTCATTTGCTGTTTCCTGTGCCTAGAATGCTCTTCTTTCATGTGTAACTAGTGGTTTCCTCCCTCTGTTCATTCAGGTCTCTGTGATGTTATCCTCTAACCACTCTGTCCACAATAGCACATCCATCCCCTCCCTGCATGCTTTGTCCTTTGGTATTGTTTTATTTTTCAGTATCATAGCACTTATGCTAAGACTCTATTACATATTTTATTGCTTATTCTCTGTTACATTCCATGGTGTGCTGGAGCTGACTGTATTCATCTCTTCTCAGTTCCAACTCTATATTAAGTGATGTCGGGTGGTAGTTTTAAATAGGCCATAGTGGGAATATTTACACTGTGGAAATCAGCCTCATAGAAATCAGATTTTGGGTTTTCTTTTCTTTCCTTTTTTTGGGGGACAGGGGAGAGCTGGTTTACTAGCACACAACTGGTTATCTTCTGTGCCTTGAAGAAAAACTACCAGAAAGTCTGGTGATCAATACAAATTTGTTTTTTTGAATAAAATGTGCCATTAGAGGGCTGGCCCGTGGCTCACTTGGAAGAGTGTAGTGCTGATAACACCAGGGCCACGGGTTCAGATCGCTATATAGGGATGGCTGGTTAGCTCACTTTGGAGAGCATGGTGCTGACAACACCAAGTCAAGGGTTAAGATCCCCTTACCGGTCATCTTTTTTTTTAAAAAAAACGTGCCATTAGTAACTGTTGATTGAGAAAGCAGACAATCACTTACAGATGCAGAGTCCTCTTGGAATTGTTAGCATTTCATGGGGAGATCCGTGGTCCTCAAGTAGGTAAATGCTAATGGTGTTGATCACCTTCATTTGACCAATGGGGAGACTGAGAACTCGTGGCAGGACATGACTCTCTCTACTTCCAGAGAGCAGATTCTGCTAGGCCGTGATGACAAATCTCTAGCCTTATTTTTTCAGTTCTGCAGGGTGCTCTTTTAGGTCTGTTCACTGCAGTATACTGAATGAATGAGGGGCCTTAGGCCTGCTTCTGTTACTAAACAGCATGTATTTTTAATGAATTGCCATAGCTCATTATGGTTGTACTTTACTGCAGTGTTTTCAAATGTCTGGATAAGTTCTATCTTTTTTCAAGGGTCTTGCTGTATCTTATTTCTGATTTGTGTGGGACTTCGATTTATGGTATGTAAATGTGCCCCTGTCCATACCTTTTAGCTATAATTGGTCAGAAATGTATTTGTTTATGAACAATTTCCAACCCTAATAGCCTGATTTTGAAATCTGCAGCAGTATCATGCCCAGAGGCACTTGACAGGAATCACGTTTTACAGGCTTTTCAATCTCTGTTCCTTTAAGTGGACGATAAAGAGGACCTTAATAAAGAGGACCTATTTGTAAACCCACAGAGATTGGTTTTAAAAAAACCCATCAAACTACTCCACAATCCATGTTTAACATTTACAAAGAACTTTGCATTTTCAGGATGCCTGGTCAACAACCTATTCAATTCTCTGTCCTAAGCACAAACTAAGGAAAGAGAGTAGTGACATTGTTTTCAGTGGACCATCTGCCTCATCCCAAAGCTTTCCAGGACATCAGGGTTAAAGAGGACCTTGGATTGTCTTTCAGAAGGTCTCAGCTTTTGGAGATATCCATGTTGTTCACAGCTGCTCTGACCTGTAGTTTTTCTACTTCTCCCCAGTTTCTTATGCCCAGTGGTAGAAAACACCTCTTCCCTTAAGGTAAAGGTTCTCTCTTGGTATACAATTTATAGAAAGTTCTTTTTTATCTGCCTCCCTGTAACTTTCATCCATTGGCCCTGCCTCTGTCCCTGCAGAGCCACTCAGAACAAATTGGCTTCTTCTCACGTCTGTTGGCTCTCAAGAATGTGGAGACAGAGCTCACGTCCCCCTGAGTCTTCCCTTCTCCAGGCCGCACATCAGCTGTGCATTCAGCCATTCTTCACATGACAGTCCTTTGTACCCTCTTTATTTGGCTCTCTTTCTTCTAGATGTGTTCCAGTTTTGCCAGTGTTTTTCTTAAAGTGACTGAACAGTGCTGGAGAGTGGCTAGCACCATTGTCTTAAGCTAGATCTGCTTCTTCATTTATAGCTCTGTAACCTTGGATGAGTGATGTAATTTCTTTGAATTTCTGTAATCTCATCTGAAAAATGAGATAAGAGTATTTTACACATTCATTTGTTGTGAGTAGTAAATAAAACCACAATGAAATCATCAGGAGAGTGCCTGGTACAAAGGAGATGGGTTCAAAATATGGCCATTTTTACTAAAATAAATACTATAAATTCTTTAGATATGGCATCCATAGCAAAGTTTGCAACACTATTATAATACTTTTCATTTTAGATTAGAGTTTACATGGAGGCACTTTCTCTAAGTTTGAATACAAATGTTGAATAGGCTGGTTCTAGATAAATGCAACTCAATTTTAGTGGCAAATATTTTCTGTCTATTAATCACTAATCAATCCATCTATGTATTTCTTACACAGTTTTCTATAACCCCATTTCTTTATCACCCCACACGCCAATAACTGTGCACAACTAGGTGCTACTCCCCTCCTCTTTCTCCTCTTTTCTCTACCTTCTTGTTCTCCAACCCCCCAGTGTGCAAGAGATAAAGATTATGTCCTGGCTGCTCTTTGGAAAAGAAAGGATGATGTCTATTGGGTATGTAGGAGAGGAGTTCTTGCCCTAATTTATCCGTTTGCCAGATGAGTGGCCTTGGGCAAGACACTTTCCCTCTGAGCCTCAGTTGTGTTTTCTTTTTTATCTTTGAAGTCAACAAAGGAAGGTGTTAGATTCCAAGGTCCTTTCCATTTCTAAAGTCCATTCTAGTCTTTGTAATCCAGTATTCATCTTGAGATGTGTGATCGGCCCGATGGCTTGCTTCTGCTCTGGGTTCCCAGTGTAGTACCTAGGTAGCTGCTCCATCACACTTCCCTTCAAGCCAGCAGAAATGTCTAGATAGCTCCTACAGGTGTCAGCTTTTCTGAGTGGCTTTGAAGTCAAACCTTCTGTTGAAATTGCTGTATCATCCTGCGGGAAGCAATGTTGAACGTGAGTTCCTATCCTTTACCTTCTTTCTCACTTAATCTCTTTAAACATAAAATTTCTTATTTACTTTTTTGGCTATCATTATTATTTCTAATAAACCTTTTATTTTAGAATAGTTTTTAATTTACAGAGAAGTTAAAATAGTACAGAGATTTCCCATATACACTATACCCAGTTTCCCTCATTATCACCCAGTTTCCCTCATTAACATCTTATACTAGTATGGCATATTTGTCACAATTAAGAATTAATATTGATAAATTATTATTAACTGAAGTTTATACTTTATTCAGATTTTCTTTGTTTTTACCCGATGTTCTTTTTCAGTTTCAGGATCCCATCCAGAATACCACATTGCATTTAGTTGTCAGGTCTCCTTAGACTCCTCTTGTCTGTGACATTTTCTCTTTGATGACCTTGACTACTAGTCAAGCATTTTTGCATAAGGCTCTTCAATTGGGATTTGTCTGATGTCTTTCTCATGATTAGACTGAGGATGTGGGTTTTTCTGAGGAAGACCACAGAGTTAAAATGCCATTCTCATTATATCATATCAAGGGCACACACAAGGGTACTTCGAAATGTTCACGGAGAGATTCGTATTATCTTTTAATTCTATTTTCCACATACTTTTTGAAGTACCGTCAGACTATTGACATGATTTATGACTATTGATGTTAGCCTTGATCACCTTGCTGAAGTAGTGTGTTTTAAATCAGGTTTCTTCACTGTAAAATTACTTCCTCCCTCCCTTTCAATCTTGTCCCCTTTGGAAGGAAGTTACTGTGCATAGCCAATGGAAGTTCATTTCTTAGTAACCTCACTGTCCAAGGTAGGTATTTCTGATGGCTGTTGTCTTTCCTCCTCCAGTTATTCAGGGATGCAGCATTCTTCCATTCTGTAGCTCTGACGTCTCCTAGGGTTTTTTTCATCTCAATCCAGCCAGCATTAAAGAAAGGCGAATGTGGAGGAGAATGTTTGCTTTTAAAAGCCTTGGCCTGAAAATGGCACACATCACTTCCACTTATGTTTCATACGACACTCATTCATCTGCCAAACCTAACTGCTAGGGAGGCTAGGACATATGGTCTAGCTGGGTGCCCAGGAAAAGAAAAGGAAATGGATTTGAGTAAAATGCTAGCAGTATTTGTCACACCACTTTAGAGCACAAAAGATAACAAATCAACCTCTCCCCCTCTGCTATCTAATTATATAGCCATTATTTCATTTAAAAAAGAAAAAAAAAAATAATGGAAGAACATAATCTTAGAATCAAAGAGTCATGTAAATTTTAAAAGTTAAAAAACTTACTCAATTGACTTTATTTTTATTAATTTAACTGTTGGTCTGTGAACATTTGGTAAGAAAAGGCACTTGCATGGCAGCATTTGAGAACCTCCATCCTCTATCCTGCGTGTACTAGGCTGCATCGTTCCCAGAGTCTGCCATGTTTTTCTGTCTAGAATGCCTTTCTTTTGGTTTCTTGGCCTATGAAAAGCCTACTCATTCCTCAAGTGAGAGATGAGGTGCCTTCACCCAACCTCCAGACAGAATTAGTCTTTTGTTCCATGGTGCCATCATACAACTCTGCCTCACTCCCTTATTTAACAGCTGTCCCACACTAGTGATGTATGTACATACATTTCATGCATTAGACTGAGTGCTCTCCAAGGATAGTACAGGTTTTAGTCATCTCATAGGTTCCCAAGCATTGTCTGACTAATTACATGTGTTTTTTGAATATATCCAGGATGCTGGATGTGCTATAAAGTGTTCTCATTTCTTTTTAGCCCTTTCTTTAAAAAAAAATAGCAAAACATGTTCTTTTTTCTCCTGATTATAAACCAGATCTTCACTTGTGATAGCCAAGTGTTCACGGACAAGGTGATCTTGAGCAAGCCTGAAAAGGTGGGAAGGGCTTGATAGATGTTAATAGGGGTGTAGGATGTCAGGCAGGCTATACAGCTTTCAGTGACCCACCCCAGTCTCAGGGCATTTGTTCAATACATGGTCAGATCTCCTTTGAAAATTCTATAGTGCATTACGTTCACTTTCATAGATCATTATATAATTAAAACTCAAGACTCTGAGCTTTTCTGGCACTATTCTCAGTGGTGGGGATTGGTATACTAGTCTGATGCTCATTATCCTGAACAGGAGTTTCCAACCTGAATTCCCAGGGCCCCTACAGTGGGATAGCTTCACCATGGCAAAAGAAGTGTTTAATTACAGGTACAGAAAGAGAAGCATTAAGAAAACAAACAATCACTTTCAGGCTTTAATGACTAAGCTGCCGTGCATCTCATAATCAAAGAAAACATGACTTCTTAAAGTGAACTTATCAAGCTTATTAGAAATAAAATATGAATAAGACAGTTGTCTCTTTCCTTCTGTCTATTACTTTCTATTCTCTACTCTAAGCCCACTGTTTACTCTCATGGTTTTACAAGCTCAATTAATATTTTTCGAAAACAGAAATTAGGGCATTGCCCCATTTCCCCAAATATCTGTGACCAAGTCCTATGTGCAAAAGTCCAACAATAGACATATGTTATAGGGGGCAACTCATTCCCAAAGAGTTAAACACATTGAATTCTTAACTAGAATTCCCTTGTTGACTTAAATATCAATTAATGTATTTGGTTTGACACACAGGCCTACCATATAGCCTGACAGAAAAAAAGAGATTCTTAGTAAATATTGATAGAGTAAATGGGCGAAAGATAAAGTTGACTAGCATAAATTCAGTGAATGTCCTTCTGAGGATACCATGTTGCTACTTCAGCAATCATATGATTTCAATCTCTGCCTCAATTTTTATCACCCGAAGCAGCAGTTTTCTTTTTCTCCTCATTTTTATGAAATGATTAGGGCTATAAATGTACTAGAATAGTTAATTTTTGCCCAACACTAGAGACAGAAAATGGTGATGCTGTGGAAACTGATTGTTGCTGGCAGCCAGCACCACAATGAGAAAATATTTGTAGTAGCTGATGTTCAAAAAAATCCAAATGTGTTTGACGGTATTCATGTGTACAGAATTTTTAAGAGTTGAGGACGACTTTTAGTTTAAAATGTGTAGAGAAATATGTATGACTTGATTTTTTTTTTTTTTCTGGAGAAAAGAATTTTGTAGTATGGGGCTCCTCTCTGATGAGGTATTTAGTGAAGGTGAAATCTGCATTTTCACTTATTTTCCAGTGACATCTCATGGCCATAGGATTTTGGCTTTTGCCTGTGGTTTTCATCTAAGGTATTCATTTTGGCTGAACTTGATCAGAATTTCAAAACCCAGGAGTTTTTGAGAAATAGTTCACATCTAGTAGAAATAAAAGTCTTCCAGAGTCTGGTCATGACTGCTAGAGGCTTAGGAATTATGATGGCATTTTGGCCTAAACAGTGATTCTGGAGTGGGACCATAAGCTTGGTGGCATCTTGCAGTCAGACACTAGACACTTGAGTAAGGGAAGTAATCCACTTTTTAGCATGCCTCTGTATTTTCCTAATCATAATTAGCTTTTATTTATTTACTGTTGGTTTACTGCTGCAAAATATTATGCCTCTGTCTCTAGAAGGGAAATAAAAAGTATAGATGTGTTACTGAAATGCCCCCTTTCCAAATACTTATTTCAATATTTAAGCCATTGGCATTTATATATTTATTTGCAGAATGTTTTTAACAATTTACAAGTATGCATTTTTATAAACAAAATAACAATTTGAATAATTATTTTATTTTGTTTTGCAGAACCCCAGCTGAAAGGAATTGTGACAAGGTTATTCAGCCAGCAGGGATATTTCCTGCAGATGCACCCAGATGGTACCATTGACGGGACCAAAGACGAAAACAGCGACTACAGTAAGGAATATTAGCTTCTTGCAATCCTGTTACAAATCAATGTGTGGCCCAGAGTATCTTATATTTAAAACATGGCCAGGGTGCCTTTGGAACTGCTTAACTGTTAGTAAGCTATTGTATTCTTCTTGCTATGACTCTCTATAGCAAAGAGGTGGTATGGGAGAGAGGTTATGTACTAACTGAGAAGGTAGGAGGCTTGAAGGAATTCCAGTTGGTAAATGGACAATATCCTCCCATCAGTGTTTTCAGTTAGGATGATGATGAATACTCATAGGAACAATACAGACCTTCCAGCACAACATGGTATTTAAATCTTGGTACAAAATAATGAACAAATTCTAATAATTCTCAGAACATCATTTCTAGCAGACAAAATTACTTCTTAAGGTAAATATTGGATACATATATGTGTATGTTATATGTTATTTTATTCTGATTAAGGAGAAAATTACTGATTTTAAAATAAAAAATGTTTAAATATGGTGATGTTTTACAATATGTATAACAATAATAAGATAATAATGATGACAGACTTGAAATGGAAATTTTAAAAATAATTTTTTTGTAAAAAGCACAAAATATTAAAGATTAATAACAATATCCCTGGAAATAGTTTTTAACTCATTTAACTGTAGAGTTGACAAGTTCAATAACTAATTGCAATCATCAAGGTATGATAGAGTGTTTTTGCATTTTAGAAAAATTTTAAATACAAGCTTCAAAGGCAAGAATGATAGCTCTCATATCTTTCAACTTCTGGATAATCATATACAGATTTCTCAGAGCAGATTCATGTTATTCAAAAACTATGCAGGGTGCCATATTGTTTGCTAAAGTTTGTCTCTATTCACTCCTAAATCTTTGGTGTTGGACACACAGTAAATACTCATTAAATATCGTTCAGTTGAGTTGTGACTCTGATGGATGTGATTTTGTGGTCAGAATGACAATCTACCAAACTTCATAAGGTAATGCAGGAAGCCTGTTATTTTATAGTGGAACATCTTCTAAATTAGCAAAGATTTGAGGAAAGATTCATAATCCCTAAAGTATGAAAATGCTCTTGTCCACCCCTTCTAAATCATTCTTTGTTCACTACATATTGCACGTTACAAAATATGAATTAGATAAAGAAAAGATTTTATTGTAAAGAATTTCATCCTGATGTTCTTGCTCTCAGTTTTTTGCAAAGTAGTTGGTTAGCTTATTGTGGTTTTCATTGTCAGTTTATGTTTGTGTGAATGCATTCTTTAAAGGATTCAAGAATTCGGTGCAGTACAGAAGAATGAGGATGCTTTTCTCCTCATGTAGGATCATCATCTTCTGCATCTGTACTTGAATGTACATTTAGTGTGGCTGCAAGTAAAGATGGTCCCCAGTGCTTTCCATCTTTCCTTCTTAGATCCATCACCTGTGCTAACTCTGAGATATCTCTAGATCTCAGTTTCTTTTTCTATAAAATGAGGTGGCTGGAGATAACAATCTCAGCATCCTCTTTCAGTACCACCCACCCAACTTAAAGAGAATTCAAAATTATAAATTATGAGTCTTTTGGGGGGGGTAGTCGGCATGGGGTTCTGAACCTGTGACTTTGAGGTTTTATAAGGCTGCACTCTAACCAACTGAGCTAAACGGCCAGCCCAAAATTATAAATTGATGAAGATGGATTCAATCCCCAAGTAAGCCAAATAGCCATACTCACTTCTACTGGGTACCAACTTAACTTATCCAGCTGTTCTGCAGATGCATAAGTGACAGTTATCACGGGGTGGGGGTACAAGGATGGGAATGCCAGTGTGGTGTCAAATGAACAAAAATTCTTCCATTGTTGTTTCTACAAAAATAATTGGAAGTGATTGCTGTGCAGATGCTGGGTCAATTAATAGTATAAATCCATGCCCATATGTACATACATACATACATACATACATAGACACATACCTGAACACATTTACTTCATGAAGGTACTTTAAAAATTTTCATAGAAAAATGAAATTAAAAGGTAATATGAGTCCTTCCATGAACTTTTTGAAGACCCCCTTGTAAAACAAAATATATATATTATAAATAAAAATATATATTATAAATATAAATATATATTATATATAAAATATGTATACTTTATATAAAATATATACAAAATGCATTTCATCCATATACAAAATATATATTATATATATAAATATATATCATCATGCATTATGCAAACCACACACACAAACACACACACACTCAGTGGGTCATGCATATTGTCAAATCTGCCTACTCTGTATTCCCTAGTACTTTTAGAAACTGAACTCACAAATTTAAATTATTTAATATTTTATTAAGATAAACTACTACACAGACTTTTTGATAAGCTGTTATTAAAAATAGTTAATAATGTATGAAATATAAAAACTAATATAAATTCATCTGGATAACCACCACCAGCTTAAAAAGTAATTAAAAATATCAATACATTTGAACCCCTTGTGTATTCTCTCTGATAGAATCCTGCTTTCCTTCATTACCAGACATAATAATTCTCCTAAATTTGCATAAACTGCATTTATTTCTATGCAGTTTAAAAAATATTATATATAAATATATGAATACTTAAATCATTCATTATATTGCTTTGCATACTTTTAAACTTTTTATCAGTGAAAGCATTATCATTTTTTTAAATGTACTTTTACTCCCAATGTTATGGTAGTAAGGTTCATATATGGTAACATATTTGCTTTATTTCATTCGTTTTTGTAAAATATTCCATGGTAAGAATATACCAAAACATATTTATTCATTTTCCTTTTGGTGAATAATTATCATTTCTATTTTAAGGCAATTACAAGAAGTGATGCTAAGATTTTTCTTATAGATGTTAAAGAGTCCGTTCCACAACCATCTGACATGCATATTGTTGCTGTTTATTTGTTTATTTTTGATTGTCTTCCCCAGGAGAATGTAAGCTCCACAAGCGAAGAGATTTTGTTCTGCTATTTCTTGGATCTTTAGAACCTGGAGTGGTCTCTAATATCTAATAAGCACTCAATACAAGTTGAATGAATGAGTGAACTGATACCTCCTAGTGAATATGTGCAAATGTTTCTCTAGGTCATCAGCTGAGTACTTCTGCCCACCCACATATTTTTAACTTTTTCTCTGGGAATCATTTTAGACCTCAGAAAAATTAGAAAGTTATAGTGAGCACCTGTCTACTCTTTGATGGACCTTGGACGTGACTGGCGCCATTTTACACACACTGAGCACAAAATGGCCGCCACCGTTTCCCTTAGAAGAAATCTCGTGGTTTCTGAGAAACAGAAACTCCTCTACTTCCGCATGGGTGCAACCTTCCACCTGATTGCATCTGCCAGCCTTATCTTCCACACCAGCACCAAACCCCTCCCTGATTACAGCACCCTTCCCTCCAGCCTATATAAGCCCTCCCACCCTGATGCCGCTACTGCTCTCCATCTTGAGTTCAGCCTGGCAGATTCTTTTCCTTTAGTAAAGCTTGATTGGTACTGGCATTCGGGCTCACTTTCTTTTACTCTTCACCCTGCTTCCTCTAATGGTAACTTTTCACATAACAGGACAGTGATCAAGACCAGAAAATTAACGCTGTTGCAATATATTTACTGAGCTATATAGCCTTTATTCAGATTTCACCAGTTTTTCGGCTAATGTACTTTCTTCCCACCCTCCCCCCATGTATTTTAATACAAAATTTCAAATGACAGTATCATTTTTATATACAGTTTTTCTTGGTGGTGATTAGTGGTAAAAATATCAGGGAGGGATTTAAATTCAACTCATTTTTTAAATAGAAAAATATAAGCCTCTCAGTTGTTAAAATGCCTTTTCTTTCTCCACTTTGTGTGGGTAGTAAAAAACAGTTGATTGGGAAAAAAAAATCTTGTTACTATGAGCATCTGTCAGAAATGTGTTGTTTGGTTCACTAGACAACAGTAGGTCCAGCCAACCTTACCATGGTATCTCTCGTAGAATTGATAAAAACACCTGTTCTTTTGTTCATGAAGAAAAGGCTAATTGCATGTAATTGAGTACAAACGCAAATGAGTTTGTCGGCAGTGACAGATAAGAATCTCCGCAAATGTAATGATGACAAAAATGCAAAACTCTGCTGGAACACTGGCAGAAAAAAAGACAATTGTAGTTTGGAGGGTATTAATAGGAATATTTTACATAAAATTAAAAAGCTAATTATTCTCCACGAGTTACCATAAGAGAAGATACATCTGAAGTGATAAAAATGCTGGGGAGAAAACAATGTAGATATTATAACCAAATGCATTATTTTCTTTTCTTCTGAACAAAAAATATTAAGTTATTTGACTATAAAATGGGCTGCCTGATAAGTTAGGAGAGTGGTGAAACTGGAGATGTTCAATCAGATGCTGTACTAGCACTTGAAGTAGGGGCGGTGGGAGAGGGGGTCTGGGGGGGAGGTTCATAAGAAAATCCCCTTGGTGTGGGAGAAGGAAGCATGGTGGTGGCGGTGGTTGGGAAAGTCTCAGAATTCAGTGAGATACTTTCAAAAATTATTTTGAATAGTTTAGATAAGTATATGGTACAAAATTGTAAAGGCACAAAAGGATATACAGTCAAAGAACAAAACAGTCCCAGACAGGCAGGAGCTGCTTTGGCACTCCCAGTGGACCTTGGTGTTCTTCTGTTGAATATAAACAATTTTGCAGCACACGAAATCAGACAAGGCCACTTTGAAGTGATGGATCAAGATAAAAGCAAGACCACTCCGTATTCATGTCTGAACACAGACAAAAACAAGAATGTTGTCCAAGCTACAAAATGACCAAATGTTTCTCCTGGATTATGTGAGTGGCCCCTGTTTTCTGACTAAACACAGCTTTAACCTAGCTCTGTTCTTGCCTTCTAGATAAGAATTAAGACACTAGCTCATAGAATTATACCCACTTCCTGAGAGCATCCAATCTGGAGCAAATCTACATTTCTTTGAGCCCTCCCTAAAATTACTTACATGCACAAATTCTATGAGACTTTTCATACACCCTCTTACTAAGACACCCCAGTTCTTCCATAATGTGTATTTTTTCTCCTTGCTGAATGTCATTAAACCCAACTTGGTTCAACCAAGGGTGTGTTTCTGATATTCTTTGGCTAGAAGGCATTGACACAGTCAAAAGCAATTTTCTTTCCCTCCCTCCCTCCCTTTACCATGTGGATATATTTTTGGTATTTTCCCAGATATAATCCTATTGATGGACGTTTCAGTTTTTTCCAGTATGTTTCTAATACAAACAATACTATAAATGATATTCTTATACAAAATTTATTTTTCATGTGTGCAAACGTATTAATAGGAAGGATATTTAGAAGCAGAATTACTGGGTCAAGGTATGTGCTTTTTAAATTTTGACAGATATCATCTAATTACTTTCCATTATACAAATTTACACTGAGAGTATCTGTTTCCTCATCTTCTACTCAATGCAACGTTATCAAACTTTTGGTTTCTGTTACCTTAAAGCATAAATGTTAATATGTCTTATTATGAGTTAGTTTGAGCACTTGTTCATATAAGAACCATCTGCACTTCTGTTTTTCTTTGAAATGTTTGTTTATATCTGATCCTATGAAATGTCTGTTTTTTATTTGTAGAAAATACGTATTTAAAAAATCAGCTCTGTTATATGAGTTGCATTTTTTGTTCATTTTGTTGTTTTCAAAATTTTTGCCATGCTTTGTTCTTATTTTATTTTAATATACTTTTACACCCTCAGCTTTTCCTTCCTATTTATAGAGAAGACCATGAAAAATGATTTTTATGTTTTGTTTTAGTAATGTATTGTTTTATTTTTTATATTTAATATTTAGTTAATCTGGAATTCTTTTATTGATATCCTATCATTGTAGATTTCTAATATTTGGTGTTGCTAATTATCAATTACAAAAACAAATATTGTTTCTTCAAATTTCATGAGTACATTAAATTCACTCTGAGTTCAGTATAATGAAACATATTTCAAAATGGTCTGTGTCTGATTTTCAGAAATCCAGTTGGAAATGTAAAAATTTAGTCATCCAGTTATGTTTTCTATATAATACTGGACATATGATGTTTTGGTACCACCAGTCACAAGGATGTAGACACAGCCAATTTCAGCAGAAGCTTGTCTTGCTAAGCTATGAACAGAAACATGATCCGAATGGTTAGCTGGGAAAAATTATCAAGGAAATTTTTTGTTTCTTATTACAAGGACATTCAGTACTGCAAAGAATTATAAAGATGTTCTGTCTCCCTAACAAGGGGTCTTTCTGGCCAAGAAGTTTGTATCTTTCACCTACGCCAGCATACATCATTATAATACTCATAGGAGAGTGAGGGGTATGCCACATCCATTTATAGGCATATTATTTTCTTCTTGTGTCATCTATATTTTAAGACTCTGTCATGAGTTCGTATGTGTGAAATCACATGTATAAGTTGGACTGAAAAAAAAAAAGAAACGCATGCGTTATCCTGTTGATTTTCTGAAGATTATTTACATAATCTTTTTTTTTTTTTTTTGTCTTTTTCAGTGTCCGGCAACGGATCGCAACCCTCAGTGTTGCCCCCGTACCGGACCGGGGACCGGCAACGGGACTGCAACCCTCGGTGTTGCTCCCGTGCCTCGCTCAGCCAGTGAGCGGGAACCGGTCTGTATGTGGGATCCGAACCCTTGGGCGGGAGCGCCACCGCGCTTCCCAAGCGGCACACTTATCCAGTGCGCCACCGGGCCGGCCCTATTTACATAATCTTGAGCAACACTTCTGTACATGTAATGTGGTTACTCTTACAATGAAATATCTTTTCAAGAACAAAATTAGTCTTCAGCCTTTAGCTTATGAATGCAATTACTTCACTTGATTTTTTTCAATAAAGGAAAAATGTTGTATTGTAAGTTTGATATCAAGAAGAGGCATTATGGACATTTGTTTCAGGCCTTTCTTAGATATTTATGTTTGTTGCTTTGTGTTGCTTTGCCCCCCATGGATTTGTCACCCCTCTTCCCCTGGGTGATGGAGACACAAAGGATTACCCAAAGCCCATCTCTACTGACCAGTGAGAGGCCCCAAAGTGGTTAATCTCACCTGGAACCCTCAAGTGAGAGGCATCCCTTCCTTGGGAAATTAACCCCAAATTAGGGTTCTCTTCCTGCATTTATTTTCCAGACCAGGAAGTTACAGAAAGAAAACATAGGTGGGGTTATAGTTTAACAATATAGGCTGGTAACTTTCAGTGAAACAAGCCAGATGACGTTCCAGTAAGGCAATTAAGTGGTCCTATCAACAAAAGCTTGATCTTAGAAAACATTCTTTCTCCCTCCAGAAATTTTCCAGTATCTACACATATCAGTCAGTAACCTGTCTGTCCTTGAACCAGCAATCTTGCTGTGCCACAAATCTTTATCTTACACCAGAGACTTTATAGTCTGAGGAAAATTTCCAGTCCTCCACAAGGTCAATATTTGAAACTGCAAGGCTTTGGAAAACCAGGCCCTGTGAAGTACATTTGCTTTAAGAATCTTCTACAATGTTTTCATTGATTTTGTTTTAATTTTAAAGACAGTGCCTCCAACTAATATTTGCAGACACTGTCTTTAAACAACACAGTCTTGAACAAGAATCAATTCTTTCCTTGAGTAGTTTTGCTCCTTCATGTAAAATTGTAAATGAATAACTCCCCCAATTTTTAAAATCTGGGTCTCTTACCTTCTTCTTGGTCTATTTTATTTTGGTCATAAAACTTCTGCTCCCATTTATCCTTCTAGTCAGTAAAATAAAGCATGAGGGCTGGCCTGGTGGCGCACTGCTACAGTGCGCCGCTTGGGAGCGCGGTGGCGCTCCCGCCGAGGGTTCGGATCCCACATACAGACCGGCCGCTCACTGGCTGAGCACGGTGCGGGCGCAACACCGAGGGTTGCGATCCCGTTGCCAGTCCCGGTCCGGTACGGGCGCGACACTGAGGGTTGCGATCCGTTGCCGGTCACGAAAAAAGACAAAAAGGAAAAAATAAATAAATAAATAAATAAAGCATGAGCCATTTGAAATTGTACTGTTTTCTAGTTGCTCTCTAACTAGGAGCATATTATTATTATTGTTGTTATTATTATTATTGATTATACATATTCATGGGGCAAGAGCTGACCATCAGCACATGTGCCCAAGATGTGGTGAGAAAATCAATGCTATCACCATGTATTTATGGGCATATTTATAGGCAGAATACATAGTGGTTAAGAATCTTTTTTTTTATTATTCATTATGAATATTCATGGGTTACAAAGCTGACTGTCACCACTTGTGCCCAAGATGTGATGGCCAGATCCATTCTGGCAGCATGCCCATTACCACAAATTGTGATTATACCCTGTGTCCCCCACCCAATTATCTCTGACCTCCCTCCCCATCCCCCTTTCCCCCACTCCACTCTGTATCCCTAGGTATATTCTCTCCCTCTGCAAGTCCAACGCACTGTTGCTTTGTGTTGCTTTGCCCCCCACGGATTTGTCACCCCACTTCCCCTGGGTGATGGAGATGCAAAGGATTACTTAAAGCCCATCTCTTCTGAGCAGTGAGAAGCCCCAAAGTGGTTAACTTCCCTGGGACCCTCCAGTGAGAGGGATCCCTTCCTCAGGAAATTAACACTGAATTGGGGTTCTCTTCCTCCATTTATTTTCCAGACCAGGAAGTTACAGGAAGAGAACAAAGATGGGGTTATAGTTTAACCATATAGGTGGTAACTTTCAGTGAAACAAGCCAGATGACATTCCAGTAGACAATTAAGTGCTCTTATAGCAATTTCTCAGTATCTTTACATAACAATCAGTAACTAGTTTGTCCTTGAGCTAGCAACCTTGCTATGCCACAAATCTTTATCTTACACCAGAGACTTATAGCCTGAGGAAAATTTCCAGTCCTTGGCAAGGTCAACATTTGAAACTGCAAGACTTTGGAAAACCAGGCCCTGTGAAGTACATATGCCTTTTAGTATATTCCACAACGCACCACTGTGGTCTTTCTTTCCTTCCTTCTTTCTCTCATAGCTCCTACTTATGGGTGAGTACATGCAGTATTTTTCCCTCTGTGCTTTGCTTATTTCACTCAACATAAGTTTCTCCGAGCTCATCCAATTGTTGCAAATGGCAGAATTTCATTCTTTTTTATGGCAGAGTAGAATTCCGTGGTATATATACACCATGTTTTCCTCATCCAATCATCCATTGATAGACATTTAGGTTGGCTCCATATCTAGACTATTATACACAGAGCTGTGATAAACATGGGAGTGCAGGTATCCCTTCGGCATCATGATTTCCATTCTTTTGGGTATATACCCAGAAGTGGGATTGCTGGATCGTATGGAAGATCCATCTGTAGTTGTTTGAGGAACCTTGATACTGTTTTCCACAGTGGTTGTACTAATTTACAGGCTCACCAACAGTGTAGGAGCATTCCCTTCTCTCCACATCCTCTCCAGCATTTGTTGTTCTTTGTCTTTTTGATGATAGCCATTCTAACTGGGGTGAGGTACTATCTCAGTATGGTTTTAATTTGCATTTCCCTGATGACTTGTTGAGCATTTTTTCATGTACCTGTTGGCCATTTGTATATCTTCCTTTGAAAAATGTCTATTCAGCTCCTTTGCCCATTTTTAATTGGATTATTTGTTTTTTTTTTACTGTGTAATTCCTTGAGTTTCTTGTATATTATGGATATTAATCCCTTGTTGGATGCATAGTTAGCCAAAATTTTCTCCCACTCTGTAAGCTGTCATTTCATTCTGTTGATTGTTTCCTTTGCTGTGCAGAAGGTTTTTAGTTTTATATAGTCCCATTTGTTTATTTTTTCTTTTGCTGCTTGTGCTTTCAGGCTCATGTTCACAAAGTCTGTGCCCAGATCTAGTTCCTGACATGTTTCACCTGTATTTCCCTTAGTAATTTTACAGTTTCAGGTCTTATACTTAAGTATCTAATCCACTCTGATTTTCTTTTAGTACATGGTGAGAGATGCATATCTAGTTTCATTCTTCTGCATATGGATATCCAATTTTCTCAGCAAGTGGTTAAGAATCTTATGGGAACTATATAACCAAGTGTATTCCTGGAAAGAGCTGAGGACTGAAGCTGTCTTTAGTCTATTCTTGGCTCTGTGAGGTGACTGGTGATTTAGCCTTGGGCAAGTCACATAAACTTTCCTCAGTTTATACAAGCTCAGACTGTACAAAATGAGAGGAACAGAGAATCTCTAAGATTTTGATAGCCTTTTCTTTATTTCTCATATAGAAGTAAATGTATGCTTAGAAAAATGACAACTTCTGTTTCCCTAAATATCATTTGTCCTGAAAGGTGTGTTTCCGACATGCTGGAAATCCCTTTTGGTGTGCTGATTCCTGTGTGATATTCTCAAGCTATGTATAAAGATCTAGAGTGACACACATACATGGTAGAGCCAGAATTTGAATGCAGGCTATCTGACTTGAGATTCTGTGCCTTTGGGTTAGTTATTTAATTTCCCCATGTCTTAATTTCCTCATTTGTTAAATGAGAATAATAATAGTACTTAGCTCATAGGGCTGTTGTGAAGATTAGGTTAAATAGGTCGATTAATGAAAAGTGCTTAAAACAGTGCTAGAGGACAATGATTCTTACTGAATGTCATCCGTTTTTGTTGTTATTCTCATCAGTAGGGGTGAGACTTGTGCTTGTCAGGAGCACGTAGACAATGGCCATTTAGCAGAAGTAGAAATTTTAGCAGTACTAGCTATTGTTATATGAAAAAAATTGAAGGTATTTACACTGGGGGGTATTGAAGAGTACTCTCAGTCAGTGGTTTACAACATGTGTGGTCCGTGGACCAGCAGCATCAGCAACATTTGGGAACTTGTTAGAAATATGCATTTTTCTAGCCTCACCCCAGACATACTGAATCAGAGACTTGGGGACTGTGGCCTAGCAATCTATTATTTGACAAACCCTCAAGATAATTCTGATGTACTGCAGCACGTACAGCTGGTAACTCTCCTTTATCCCCAGGATTTGGAGTGCTCACATTTGCTAATGAAGGCATCCTCTGTCTTGAGACTATTACACCTGGTTCTATGGGCATCTGACTCCTAATATAATGGGGAAAACATGTCTGCAGGTACTGAAATTCAAACTTTCTGGTATCTTAAACACATGTGGAATCTTCCATTTTGATTTATTACCTGGAGAGTCAGGGCTCAATTCCAGAGAGAAATGTGATCCAGTACAGGTTTGGGGAATTAAAAAAAGCATATATGATAGAGTTTAGCCTATAACACATAGTTTTATGTCTTGGAGCTTTCATACATGCTAATTCCTTTTGCTTGGAATGTCTTCACCAGTCTTATCCACCTGGTAAGCCAATCTTACCCTTTAGAACTCTCTTCAACCCTTGTCTCCTTTGTCTGTGTGAGGTCTTCTCTAGCTTTCCTACTCAACTGCTGCCCCCACACAAAACTCTAAATCAGTCTCTCACTTCTTTTGACTGTATCTGAGCCTTATGCATACGTTTACAGCTGCACAGGTCGTATTATACTTCAGTTCCTTATCTGCATTTGTGTTTCCCCTATTAGAGTGTGACTTCCTTATTTGCCCTTCTGCCTAGCACAGCAATGGACATTTTCCAAGATCCCAAGCTGGAGGGTCACAAATTTGGTTCATTTAGCTGGCACACTTTAGGGGGTTGAAATGAGAGTATTCAAACAATTTACCCATCTACTTTACCTCTAATTTTCCTCTTACCTGCCTAGGCCCTGAAGACTTTTGAGTTTGGGATACCTGTGGCTTTCATTCAATGTTTGTGAAATCAAAATGATGGAACACAACCTTAAAAGAACATTATACACCACTTAATTATCCCCAATTGCAAGGCAAAGTAGCTTGGGCTGTGAGTCAGCCTGGTTTCCAGTTCAGGTTCTGTCTCTAGTAAACTGCTTGGTCTTATTTAAATCACACGACTATTCTGTTTCTTGGTTTTCCACTTTATAAAGCAAAGTGTTTGAAAAAAATGATCTCCAATGTTCCTGACAGATCTGAAATTTTGCAAGCCTCTCAGTTGACAGTGATTTTTGTTTTCATCTTTGAAAAACTTAAAAAGTTTTTAAACACATTACCAAAAAAAAAGGGCAAAACAGTAACAGCAGATAGTATAATGATTTTTGAATTGAATTTGAAAACAGTAGTGAATTCACCTCCACTTTGAATATACACAGAGTTCGACTCCTTCTCAGTATACCTGTTGGTGCTGTCTAGTCCAAGACACTGTCCTCTTTGTCTGGACTTTTTCAATTGCTTCCTAACTGGGCTCTTTACTTTAGGCTGTCCCACTCAGTCTGTTCTCCACACAACAGCCAGAGTGACCCAGTGAAAACATAAAATGAGATAAACTCACTTCTCTGTTTAATCTCTTTCATCACACACCGTTAAGGGTAAAATCCAAATTTCATCCTGGGACCAATGAAGTTTTACATAATTCCACTCATTACCCCCTGACTTCATCCTTTCTGTTCTGTCTCCTCTTTCCTTCTGTTGGTCTCCTTGCTTTTCCTCAAACACACCAATTATGTTCCTGCCTCAAGGCATTGATACCAGTATCCTCCTCTTCCTGGAATGTTCTTCCAAATCTAAATAGCACACTCACTCATCTTCTTCATACCTTACTCAAAGAGGGAGACATTTTTCTGATTAATCTCTATAAATTTTGATCTCTATCCTCAACACTTCAGTCTCCCTTGGCTACTTGAAATTTGTTTTTTGTTCCAGAACCCTCACCACTCTACTTATTTCGTTTTCTCCCTCCACCACTAAAATGTTCCCTGTACATACCACACATTTTTCTCATTCCATATTTGCTTTTGTTATTTTTTTCCACGAGTTATGTCATCCTCTAAAAGCAAGATTGATTGCCTGTATCTTGAAAACTTTTTCTGATTTCTTTAACTGGAAATCCTGCTTTCTTCACCAAACAAACACATCTCTTAAAGTATTTATGCAGTTTCAGCTGTATGTATTTATTGTATATAAGACTTATTTACTTTGTTTCAGTTATGAATCCTTGAGGGCATTGATTATGCCTGATTCATCTCTGTATTGGTTTGTAATAAGTCCTTAATAATGGGTAAGGCCTTTAAATGGATATGAGTTGGTTAATTGATAGTAACGTTAGTATAATGAGGATACCATTTAAATTTAAAGGCTTAATTAGAATGTAAGCTTCACAGGGGCTAGGAGCTTTGTCTGTATTTTGCACTGTTTTATCTCCAGCACCTAAAATAGTATCTGGGGCATGTTAGGTATTTGATATTTGTTGAATAAATGAATGAAACTGAATTTAAAGAATAATATCACCAAAAATGAATATGATTTTGTGGGACAGCACCGAGGTGGAAGAATTAATGCAAATTGGATTATGCTTGCATTTTATTTTAAGAATAACAGACAATTGAAGAGAATTCAAAGGATAGATAAGGTAGTCATTTTCCATTATGAAAACAGGAAGAAAATTAAGTATGCTTAGTCTGGAAAAGTGAACACTATAGCAATAATAGTAAGAGAAGACATTCTTGCACAGTGTTATATATATATATATATAAATGTGTGTGTGTGTGTGTATCTGTGTGTGTTTTTTCAGAGTGTTACTTGAATGTATATTTATGGCAATAATCACAGAGACATCATTTTCTGAAAGTATGTAAATGGTAATTTGCCCATAAGAGAGGGAGACATCGCTTTTATTATTCATCTAGGACCAGCAGTCTATATTTAAGCTTATGTTACTCAGTTAACTCTGTAAAACAGGTAATCATTCCTATTTTGAAGATGAGTAAACTGAGGCACAGAGTGTTTAAGTAACTAGCCCTTGGTCACGCAGATATTAAATGATAGACCCAGGATTTGGACTCAGCAAGTTTAGTTCCAGAGTTAGTAGATATTCCCAGTCTACACTGTATCCCCAATTTCTCTTTCCGGGTTTATGTTTCTTAGTGCATAATAAACATTCCCTGAAATCAGACCTCTGCATTCTTCTGATGACACTTTTAAAAAACATTAAGAAGGAAATATGGTTTGCCTATAAAATATTATGGTGGTTTACTCCAGACAGGCTAAATATTGAACTTGAGAGGATTTTCTTCAATATGTTTGATGTATTTAAAATGTAAATTAAAACAAGTTTTGGAAATAGTAAGCCATTATACAATAATTTTAAAATTCTTAGATACTCTGGTTGCCTATTTCATATATCTGACTTGGGAAGTTTGAGGTGTGTAGGATGTGTGTGTTTGTGTGTATATATATATTTTCATGCATTATTCAGCAGCCGAGATAGAGTGGTAGTGAGCAGGCAACCAGCCAAGATCTAGTGAGGTTGCACTTAGTACATCTGCTTCCCTTGACATTGAGACAGAATGTGGAACGCATTCCCATGTCAAAATATGTCTGTACATTATTATTAAGCCCACTTCATAGTATTATAATTAAATTTTTAAAAATATTCTAAAGAGAGCTCATCCTTTCTTGTTCTTACTTTGGTATTGGCAGAAAACATCACTTTTACTGTTTTGGTAGTATGTTCCAGGGATCATTTCCCATATCTAGGAAGCAGTGTAGTATTAAGAATAGCCTATAGGATTTTAGAGACAAACAGTCATGGATATTAATATGTATTTCTCCACTTACCTGCTGTATAAACTTGGCCATTTAATTTCGCACTTTTAAACCATAGTTTCTTATCTGCAAAATGGGAATTATATGTAAGAGCTTCAAGTTAATAATATCAAATTCATCCTCATGGAAGGGAGTGCTTTGGAAAGTATAAACAAAAGAAATCTATATTGGCTGAAGTGGGATCTAGAGTAATCTCAGAGAAAATGGAGGACTTGAGCAGAGCTTTGACAAATTGTATAAGAAACCTTTTTTGAAACATATCTGCAGTTTTAGCACTCTTTTAGAACCTAGACCCAGACTTGTCATCTTTTGGGAGAATTGGTCAAGGTCTAATTTAGAAAGGACTAATTTCCACTGCACTTGGGATTTCTCTCTAGGGGGGTTGGGATGAACACGGTTTCATATGGTCTCTTCTCAGTTCTTGACATTGCTGGGGAGACTGGGGGACTTCCAGTGGTGGCTTGCTCATTGCTAGGCTGGGTGTAGATGTTGGGGGGTGGGGCAAAAGCCCTCACCCCTTGCACCCCAGCTTGGGAACCTGAGGCCCTTTTTGCTGTGGCTCAGTGGTCATCTCTGGGCTGGTTGGGTATGATGGGGGGGCCATGGCCAAGGCCCTTGACCCCCTGTCACCCTAGCTTGGGAGAGCCCTGGGCACTTCCTGTGGCAGTTGGTGGTCCTTGCTGGGCTGGTTTCACATGTCAGAGGAGAACTAGGCCCTCAGCCCCTCACCACACTGGCTTGGGGGAGCCCGGGGCACTTCCTGCAGCAGTTCAGTGGTTGTTGCTGGGCTAATTGCATGTGTTGGGAGGTGTGAACAAGGCCCTCGGCCTCCACCCTTGGTTGCAGGTGTCAGGAGGGATGGCTGATGCCCCTGGCCCTCCCCCTTTTCTGGCTTGGTAATCCATTGGACTTCTGGTCCTTCTAGGTGTTACAGATATTCTTTGGTGAAATGAGACCTTTACTAGTTAATATCAAACTTTGTCTCTGGTTGTGGGTACTTTGTTTTTTCTTTCTGGTCTGTGTTGGATTATTTGCTGTTATCACCACTTAAACTCTCTGCTGGAACTAATTTGTCATCTTTTGCTTACTTCTAAATGGGGGAACTTCATGTGGGGACCAGTACTTGAGCTGTATGGTTGAGCTAAATTGCTGCTTTGCTGCTGATTCCCTGGGGAAGGCTTTGTGTGCAGCTCAGGTTTGTTTAATGGTTGACTTTATAGGTACTTCCAGGTCTAATAAGATCAGGTGCACCTGGGTTGTGTAGAGACTCTGGTCTGGGCCTGAGTCTTTTCGTCAAACTGCAACCCCTGCAGTTCTGTATTCCTGACCAGTCTCCTCTGAGTGGTCCTGTGCTGATTGGGGGGCAGATCAGCTGTTCATGCTGTGCCCCAGTGTTCTCCTGGTGGGCCTGTCTCTCCCACCACTCCCAACACTTCCCATGGGACAGGTCATGCTGCGATCCCTTGCAATGACTCACAGGCCTCTGAGTGGCTCCTTTTTTTCAGTTGTTGTGCCTCCTCATGCCTATGTGGGTCCACAGGAGCCCTATTAATCCTTTCCCCTGCCACCTCCAAGCAACTTCATCCGAAGGGCACAGCTGCAGCTTTTGCCAGCTCCTGCTCCTTGTGCTCAGCAGCTCCAGCTTGGAAGTGCCTGGGATTCGAAATGGTCAAAGCAGTTTTTTTCTTTCTCTCATCACAGGTTCTCCTGCCTTCATGCACTCCATAGGTCTTTTCTTCTCTTCCCCTGAGCTCTAACAGCCCCAGCCTGGCTGTCATTGCTTTTTATTTATTTATTTATTTATTTTTCCTTTTTGTCTTTTTTCGTGACCGGCAACGGACCGCAACCCTCAGTGTCGTACCCGTACCGGACCGGGACCGGCAACGGGATCGCAACCCTCGGTGGTTCGCCCGCACCTCGCTCAGCCAGTGAGCGGCCGGTCTGCATGTGGGATCCGAACCCTCGGCAGGAGCACCGCTGAGCTCCTAAGCGGCGCACTGTAGCCGTGCGCCACCGGGCCGGCCCAATGTCATTGCTTTTTAATAGTTGTAAATTGATTGATTTGTGGGAGAAGAGTGATGCTGGGGACCATTTATTCCACCATCTTGACTGGAAGTCCACTGGGTAACTTTTAAAAATCCTCATGTGCATGTCTTATTCCAGAATAATAAAATCAGACTCTTCGAGGATGGAACCCAGGCATCAATATTTTTTTTAAATAACCCAGATGATTCCAAAATAAAATCAAGTATAAGAACAGTGACATATTCTAGAGCTTTGCTTCTCATACTTTATAGTGCATCCAAATCACCTGGAGTCTTGTTAGACTCCAGGTGTTGGGCCATACCCTAGAGTTTCAGATTTAGAGGTCTGGAAGTGGTCCAGAAAGTTTGCATTTCTATTAGGTTCACAAGACCACACTTAGAGAACTCCTGCTCTAGAATAGCACTTCTCTAAACCTTAAGTGCATAGTTTAAGTGCTCTCGAGGACTTGTTAACAATTTTGATGCAGTTATTCTTGGATGGGGCCTGAGGTTCTGTCTTTCCAGCAAGCTCCAGGTGATGCTGATGCTATCCACACGTTGAGTAGCAAGGTTTGTTCCACTGATTGGTGAGATTTGGTAAGTATCAGCATCACATGGGAGCTTGTTAGAACTATCCCAGACTACTGAATGTGAAATTGCTTTTCAGTAATGTTTCACATGGAGTTAAAAATATTCATCTTCAATCCCAAAGATTTTTATGTAATGGGTATTGATGTGGCCTGTATATCAGAGTTTGTAAAAAAATCCCCAGAAGGTTGTAATACATAGCAAAGTTTGTGACTACTTTTTAAAGTTTGCATTCCAAATTAGCATTATTAAAACTCTGAGTCAGAATTATGCAATGACATATTTATTTTGAAGTACAGTGCAAACCATTACTGTTCTTTTATGGAATGTTTTGTGATATTTTATTGTAAAAGGAGGCCATAAGCTGGAGATGAGAAATCAATGGCACAAATGCCCCCTCCTGTGTCCACAGCAGACGTCACTAAATTCTTATAATATTCATTGTAGCCTTCCTTCAAATATCTTCTTAAGACACTGTTTCAGGCAGCTACAAAAAAATGATTGGGTTTTCACAAATGCCTGTCATATGCATACTTCATCTTCATTAACACCAACATATTGAGCGCCAACTGCATTCTACCTACTGGGTTACAAAAATGAACCCGATACAATTTCTGTCTCTGCTCCCAGAGCAGTAGAGGAGGCTGGACTTTTATATGCAACACACCTTAAGGCAACTTGTCACTGGTACTACGAAGTGTTTAGAAGGCTCAACAGATTTAGAGATTAGAGAGATTCCCTAAAGCCTTGCTCCTAAGCGAAGATTGTTTTTAAACTAAACTGTGAAGAGTAGAAACAAAATAAGCTAATATTAGGAGAATTTCATTTCACATGAGGAAGCACAAAAATCACAAGTGGAGAAAGCTCCTGCCATGTTGGTGAAAATGATCTGACTAGTCTGCATGAGGCACAGAGATTGTGTGAAGTGTCACAGGGCCATATTTTAGAGTGTCTTAGTGGACACTTATGGGAGTTTAAACTTTATATTGTAGGTAATAGGGAACTAATGAAAGTTATTGAGCAATGAGTGAAATGCAGTCCTTTGGAAAAATTTTCTAACTAGAAATTATAGTACAGATGGGTTGAAGGAGAAGCTTTAAGGTAGAGAATAGTAAGGACAAAATCATCATCTTATTTTTCAAATCCTTTTTTTAAACTCTCAATTTCTAAAAAAATCTCACTGCATTATATTCACTTCTATAGGTCCACTTACTATTTTTGGAATAAGGCAGGTATATATTCTTGTTTTGATAATTAATGATAACAAAGTACAAAGCTTTAGTTGAACATGTCTAAACCAACTCAAATAAGTTTGCTTAGATTGTCTGTGTGTGATTTTAACTAAGAGGAAGTAAAGGTTTTTTACCTTCTGGGTGTGATGGTTCTCCTTGGCTGAAAAATTCCTTTGAAGCCTTCCAAATTTATTTCAGTTCTACTTTTTTTTTTCTCACTTTCTTCACAACTGTTGGATTGTGATTACTGGAATTTGTCTTTTATTCCTTAAGAGCATTGATATTTTATAGCCTTATAGGCACCAGAACCTAGGTTCACATCTAAGCTGTTCACCTGGTTGACTTCAGAACCCTGGGAAGTTCATGTCTTTGAGCTTCAGTTCCTTGATCTGTAAAGACAGATATGTAGTACACATGTGGAGTTATCTTTTTTTTTTCTCTATTTTAGACTTTGATCACAGTGGTAGCAGATACCATGTCTGTCTTTTTCACTACTGTATTACAAGTGACTAACACAATTTTTAGGATATATGTGATTAATAAATGAATAAACCTAAAAGGCTGTAGTATTGAGTTTGCAACATAGTGTTTAATGGAAGATTTGTGGAAGATACAGATCCAAAAGCTTCAAAACATGCAAAGATTTCTTGGATGATGTTTTTGCCCACTGATCTTACCAACTGACACCTGTGCTATTCAGTGAATCCTTCAAATGGGCTATGAGATAAATCTGTGTAAGACAAATGGCTGCAGAGGATGAGTGATGACAGGCATTTGCTTTCATTACTGATAGTAATATGCTTCATTTTTCATCTTAAAGAAAAAAAAGAATCACATTGAATTGACTTGTTAACTATGCACGTTTTTAACATCTCTGAAGTCCCATAGGAAAGGCTATATGATATTATCAGGATTAAAAGCCAATGGCAGGACATCTATAGAGCTAAGACAAACATTTCTACTAGCTTTTGTCAAAGAAAGGATCACCATGTTGCTCTTTTTCACTATGCTGAAAACCCACGATGTTTCCTGTCAGCCAATGCTTAGAAGAAGAATTTTAGTCTCTAAGCCCCAAACCACTCATCAGTTCCATAAGTCAGTAAATTCAGTGGGGGAAATAAATCAGTCAGTTGGATTTTTTTGACCAATTGTTTATAAAATAGGGCATCATACCAAAAACACTGAATCAATATAGTTGATTTTTACATTATTTATATTCTTTTATTTTAAATACATAGCTGTATTTGCTTACAGATCTTCAATAATATAAGATAAAACACATTGTTTTTTCTCCTATTATATTTAAGTTAAAATATGAGCTAATGATTACCCAGGACCCCTGCGCCCATTATAAAAGCTCTAGATTGAGATATACAAAAACAACAACAATACCAACAATAAAACCAACCAACCACACTAATCACCATGCTTTGTATTTTATTTTTATAGTTTAGGAAGTGTTTTTTAAAGTTTTTTCTCTTAATTGATCTTTATAACAACCCAGTGAAACTTTCAGAGCAAAGAAATGCTCAGAGAGATTAAATTACTGAGAGTCAACAAGGTCACAAAGCTGTTAAATGTTAGAACTAAGGCTCATGACCTAAAGCTATTGTCCTCTGGACTGTACTTTAGTTCTCATCCCAGTCTTGTTTCCTTGACTTAAAAAATAAAGGAATAGGGAGAATCACATCTTTCCTTAGTTAAGAAATGCTGTTTTAGAGACTTAAATTCAATAACAATTGTTTAGGCTTTACTGTGCAATGCATTCTGGGTGGAAAAAATAATAATAAAACATTCCATACTCTTCAAGTCTTCAAGACTTTCTAGTTTGCAGGTAGATTCAGGCAAACATAAATATGAAGAAAAATGTGATAAATACTGTGGAATTAGTGTGAGGGAATAAATAATAAATTTGCCTCGGTGAACATTCCATTGTGCCATAGTTTGTATAAAGTCTTTGATATTGAAGGATTTAAAGTGTTCAGACCATTTCCTACTTTGCTGAATATTCAATAATAGTATTTTGCTGTTGAGAATGGGGAGGGTGAAGAAGTGATGTTAGTAAATGATAAGTACATAACAGAAATAAATATTAATTTCGTGACTAAGGAAAAATAATTACCTGCAAATATTATCAAAAAATTATAATTACAAATGTTATTGCAAGAGACCGTAGGAATATAGGAGAAAGTAATCTGGTACCAACTTACTTTCAGGTTAAGATTTTGTAGGATGTGATGGTTATTCACACTCTAAAAAAATATCTTCGTTGCGATCATTTTTAAATGTGGAAGATGATATTGAATTTTTAGATAAATCTGACATTGAGAGTGCACAGATTGTAAACCCAAATATCTTCATTCTGTTCAGTATATTCTACTCGGGTTTTTAATTGGTCATAAGATTTTTTTTTCATTGCCCATCTACAAAATTGACTCAGAATTTCAAAATACGACTCTGCTTTTTTATACTCGTTCATCATTACTAACAGTAAAGAGTCTGTCCTTATTAGTTACTTGGGAAGACACTGGATTTATATGTTCCAAAGACAAATCTGTAATTAGTTTTTTCCTCCCTCCTTTCCTCCCTCCCTCTTTTCCTGTCTTTCTTTTCTTCTCCTTCTTGTTTGCAACTTCATTGGATGTCACATTAAGTGTTTTCTCATGTGTTTTGGATTGATTGCTACATTTTTGTTACTGGAATAATCTGATGTGGATAATGAACAGGTAATAATTAAGTTGAATAGAACGTACGCTTTTGTAAAGCACTTTTCTCTGGTGCAATATCATTTTACAAGTTGTGTAATATCTTGGTTGTAACAGATTTCCCAAACTCTTCCTTTCCTTTTCATTCTCTCCAACTCTGCATCTCTGCCCACCGCCCCAACACACACACACTCCAGCTCTGTGCGTTCTGTATCCTTCTGCCATCTCTGACTTTGTACCACGTAAGTTTCCTTGCTTTCCTTTTAGATTCTATATTTGAATATATTCTATGAGTGGTGAATATTATCTTCAATTTTTTCTTACATGCTTAATTATGGAAATGTAACCTAGAAAAGCTGCAAATAAGCATGCTTAAAAAGAAACTACTGCTGAGTCATTTATTTATTCAGCAAACATTGGATAACAGCTTCTAAGATAATGATATCATGCAAGTCAGTGGGGGTAATAATAAAAGTTTCTGGTGCTTTCAACTTGCCCAAAGAATAGTGGGAGCCTCAGAAAGATTCACAGATGAAGGTATATTCACCAGGACCACATCTGTTGGGTTTATCACTCTTTCTCTAACCCAAGCATGACATTTGGCATATAGTAAGTGGTCTATAAATATTCACGAAAAGAGTGAATGATTTTTGAATTAGGGAAATTATAGAGGTCTTTACAAAGTGCCCTATGAGAGAGAGTTCAACTACCTGAGGATAGAGTCTTAAGCCAAAGTTTAGGATGGCACTTTTCATTCCTTTCATTTATTCACTTTGTACCAAAAATGAAGTGAGAATTTTTATGTACCCTGAAATGAAGGAAACCACATACTTAAATACTGAGTTTATAATAAAATGACATTTTGCACGTCAGAATGCCTAGCATGATCTTGAAAATAAAAGCATTTAATGAATGTAATCTCTTCAGTTCTCCTTTTCTCACTTGATACTTTTCCCTTGTTATCTCCTGCCACTTAAATTTCAACCTGAGACTGACTTGAGTTTTGCACGTCTTAAAGATATGATAAGATATGATTTGGGATATCTCCTTGAAAAAAATAAATATAATATAATAAAATGAAAATTAGGTGTAAAAGTGACTGTTTAGTGTAAGAAAATACATCACAAAAGATTAAATTTTAAAAAGCTGGAAATCACCACAAAGTTTATAAACTTCAGGAAAATAATAAAATATTTTAATTAATTACCTGATAGCTGCAAGTCTATAAATTTATTTTCCATTATTTTGGATATATAATTTTTGAGTATATTTCTGTTTTAGTCTGTTTTGTGTTGCTATAACAGAACTACTCGACACTGGGTAATTTATAAAGAAGAGAGGTTTATTTGGCTTACGATTCTGGGACAGTTGCATCTGGCACGGTCCTCAGGCTGTTTTTACTGATGGCGGAAAGTAGAAGACAGCTGGCAGGTACAGACAGATCACATGGTGAGAGAGGAAGCAAGAGAGAGAGAGAGAGGAGGTGCCAGGGTCCTTTAAACAATCAGGTCTTGCGGGAACTAATAGAGCGAGAACTCACTCACTACCCCTCCTCCCCCAGGGAGAGCATTAATCCATTCATGAGGGATCCGTCCCTATGACTCAATCAGTTTCCAACACTGCCACATTGGAGATCAAATTTCCACATGAGTTTTGGAGGGGGCAACACATCCAAACTCCATCACTTTCCATATGACAATTTTATAATATATTTTTGTAGGAAAAAAGGAGGATTATTGAATCTTTCCTGTAGCATAATTAATGAAAATGGATCCTTTTCTATAATTTAGAAATGTTTATTTTAGCATCACAGCTCATAACTCTGATGATTAGTGATGATGTTGAATATCTTTTCATGTAACTATTGACAGTTTGTATGTCTTTAGAGCAATGTCTGTTCAAGTCCTTTGCTTTTTTTTCTTTTCAATTAATTAATTTCTTATTATCATTATTTTTTAAGTGGGTTATTTATTTGGGTATTTTTTTTTTTTTGGTTGACATTGTTGAGTTGCAGGAGTTCCTTATATATGTCAGATATGGTTTACAAGTAGTTTCTCCCATTCCATAGGTTGCCCTTTTATTCTGTTGATAGTTTCTTTTGCTATGCAGAAGCTTTTTAGTTTTTTTTTCTTTGTTGTCTATGCTTTTGCTTTTGTTGCTTGTATGTTTGGTGTTGGATCCAAGAAATAGATTATTGCCAAGGCCAATGTCTAGAAGTTTTCCCCCTATGTTTTCTTCTAGGAATTTTACAGTTTCAGGTCTCACATTTAAGTCTTTAACCCATTTAGAGTTGATTTTTGTGTATGGTATAAGATAAGGGTCCAGCTTTATTATTTTTCCATGTGAATATCCAGTTTTCCCATAACCATTATTTGAAGACATTAGTCGTTCCCTTCATTACTTTTTCCGTACCTTTTCTCCATGAGATTCTGTTATAGTTTGGTTTATGGATCCCAAGAACATAGCTCCATTATTTCATTTTTTCTAAATATAGGAGTCAACTTTACAAAAAGGTTTAGAATGAGACACTTCTTTTAGAAAGGACAGGATTGAGAAGATCCTGAATGTCAGATTAGATACTTGAACTCTCTTTGGCATATAATTGTGGTCTTTTCTCAGCAAATGTTTACTGGGATCCCGAATATAAATAAAACATATACTATCCTGCATATTCTCTCTCTTTCTCCTCTACAACCCCCAAATAAATAAGTGTGATTTAAATGTGATCCTTATTTTGGAGAGCTTGCAATCTAGCTGTGATTGGAAAAGAAGACAGATTTTTTAAAAAAGGAATATAATTATAAATTGTGATAAATACAGTCTAGATCCAGGACTAGGGCAGCTGAGAAGTGAGAGAAAGCACTTGGTATTTGGTATGTCATTTTAAGCATGTCCGCAGTTTCAGTGTGAAGATATAGTGAGAGTGGCATTTCAAGCAGAGGGAACTGAGTAAGTAAAATCATGCAGTTTAGAAGGTAGGAGAAGGAAGATGAAATTACTAGAAGCAATAAATAAATATATTAGAATGAATAGTGCCATGAAGCAGAAATGCATGTTGTATACATGACCTTGACTTTCAGGCTGAGATGCTTTAAGTTTTTAATTTCATTTTTATTTTAAAAACACTTTATTACAATGAAGAAACCTAAATTTCTGGAAATAATGTGTCTTTTTATGACCCTCACAATCAGTAACATTTATAAGCTATGTATGTGTAACTGGGCTAGACATTGCAGAAACTGTCCTCAAGAGAAATGGAGACTGTGGAAATGGAGACAGAGCTATAAATAAATAACTCCAATGCCATTATGGAGATATGCACATGAAATAAACACTTTTGGGAAAGAGAACTACTATCTCTGAAGGGTTTGGGCAAGACTCATGGGACAGTTCAATAAGGTCTTAAAGTATGGAAAGAGTTGGCTACATTTAGATATGGGAAGGTAGGCTTTCCACATACCAATAGAGAAAATTAGAGGACAAAATCCAGCCTAGTTAACTATCAAGGGGGAGCTTAGGCAATGGCCAAAAGTCTATGAAGCTGGTTATACTGAATGGAATGAGTAACAGGTGAAAAGCTGGAAAGTTTGGAGCTGGGTTGTAAAGTGTATTGTTGACAAGGAGAAATTCCTACAAAATGTAGCAGGGAAATGGCATGAGCAGACGCAAGGGACTTAAAGAACAAAGTGGAGTCAAGTAGCCCAGTTACTGTGAATTGAGACAGTGGCTTTAAGGATGGAGAGGAAGCCTGGGACTCAGGAGGAATTCTCACTGAGGACGAAGGGTTCCTGTGAACTTGAGCTAGAGGGTGCTATACTGAGGATTAATAATAGAAAAGGCTAAGTCATTTGCAACTTTTCAGGATTTTAGGAGGCAGATGAAGACCATTCCAAAGAGGATAGTTTTTTCAGTTATTCCCAGTAAAAAAAAGTCTCATCTCAAATTATTTACTGATTTTTTTAATAGACTTTGTAAGTTTCCCAAAGCATACCATCTAAAAGCCATTATCACCTTGTGGTATGTAGAAAACTTTCAAACAGGTTTCTTCTTTTTTCTAGTTTCTGTCCCTGCCTAGTTTTAGCAGTTTTCTCATACTCATCACATAGCAAAAGCTTTATAGTGCCTTTTTTCTTGTTTCAGCTACATGAACCGATGTTTTTAGCATTTGTCCTGGGAAGTCTTTATTTTAGAAAAACATTATGAACAATTTTGGATTTCATTAGTCTTTCTCATGAGAATTGTCATTGAACATGATATTTTCCAGTAGCTGCTTTTATTTACAATGTGCAAGTACCTTGCATTTAGCTCTTACCTTGCATGTTAATACTGTTTTCATTAGCAATCTCTTGTCAGCTAGATTTAGGGTTGGCTCTGCATTGCACAGACTAAAATAACAAAGACTTATTTCTCTCACAAAAGCCAGGTCTTGGTAATTAAATGCTGGACTGCTGCCAGTGCTCCACAAAGCTCCCAGGAACCCAGCTCCCTCTAGCTCACCTGCCACCACTCACTCGGGAGTAGCCCTTGTTATGGTCTGAGATGAGGAAGCTACAACATCCCCATTCAAACAGCAGTAAGGCAAAAGTTTGAGAAGAGGAGAAAAGGACACCTTTAAGTTGTCTCTAAGGAAGGGTTCTTCAGGATTGTAAAGACCCATCTGCCTACATCTCCACTGGCCAGTACTGAGTCCATCTAGCTGCAGGATATGTAGAGAAATGTAGCTGAATTGTCTACTAGTTTGCAAGAGGGCAAGAACAAATATTAGGAGAAATTAAAAGGAAATAAGGAGGAAATATGATATTTTGGACAGATAACCACATTAGACAGTCAGAAAACCTTTATTCAGATGCAGTTTCACTGGGTTACCTCTCTGAATCTGTCCTGCTGCTAAAAATTAAGGTAATTATTCTGTCATAGTGTTTATGGTTGAAGATCAAATACAATTGACAAATATATCAGCACTTAGAAAATTAAAGGATGCATAAATATAAAGTATTATGTTTTAAAGTATTAAGCAAGCTGCTGTATATAAATTCAAAAAATATTACTGAGGCAACATGTCAGTTTTTACAGTAGCCCCATGGTAACCATATTTGACAAGCAGAAGAATAAGCGTTAATGACAAATAACTCATATAGAGAAGACACAGCTCTGTTTATGAAACACTTTCAAGAATATGATAGTACATTTGGTTCTATCAACTCTGTGCAGTAAGGATTATTGTGCCCTTTATATAGATAGAAAACTAAGGCAGAGAGGTTAAATGAATGGCTCAAAGCCAACTAGCTCTTAGTGATGAGTTTAGAAACTATGTTGTCTGCATTGCTGTTCCAGTCTTTATGTGTTACACATTGCTGCCCATTTGGTAGTCTAGATCTCTGAGATTACAGTGACAGACTCAGTTATTTATCCTTACTTTTTAAAAATTTTTATTATTTATTATTAGCATATTCATTCTTATAAATTGTGATATTTCTTTATGCCATTTACCTGACTGATCACTTCCAAAGCTCCTTTCCTCCCTCCCACCTATCTCTAGTATCCTTAAGTTTGTTCAACATATTGTTATGGTCTCCTTCCTTCCTTCCTTCCTTCCTTCCTTCCTTCCTTCCTTCCTTCCTTCCTTCCTTCCTTCCTTCCTTCCTTCCTTCCTTCCTTCCTTCCT
>NW_007728379.1:281167-307148 GCF_000696425.1 Galeopterus variegatus
CCCTCCCTCCCCCTCCCTAGCAGCCATTTTTGAGTGAGAACATGCGGTATTTCTATTTCTTTGTCTGGCTTATTTAACATAATTTTCTTAACATAATTTTCTCCAGACTCATCCATGATGCTGCAAATGGCAGAATTTCACTCTTTTTTATGGCTGAGTAGTATTCCATTGTGTATATATACCACATTTTCCTTATCCTGTCATCGGTTGATGGACACTTAGGTTGGTCCCATATTTTGGCTATTGTAAATAGAGCTGCAGTACACTAAAATCAACTCAAAATGGATTAAAGACTTAAATATAAGACTGAAACCATAACATTACTAAAGGAAAACATAAGGGAAACACTCCAGGAAGTAGGACTGGGCAAAACTCTGAATAAGACCCCAAAAGCTCAAGCAACAAAAGAAAAAAATAAATAAATGGGATTATATCAAACTAAAAAGCTTCTGTACAGCAAAGGAAACAATCAGTAGAGTGGAAAGACAGCCTACAGAATGGGAGAAAATATCTGTAAACTATACATCTGACAAGGGATTAATATCTGGAATATGCAAAGAACTCAAACAACTATACAGTAAAAAAACAAATAACCCAATTAAAAAATGGGCAAAGGAGATGAATAGATGTTTTTCAAAGGAAGGCATACAAATGACTAACAGGTACGAGAAAAAATGCTCAGCATCACTAGTCATCAGAGAAATGCAAATCAAAACCACATTAAGACATCATCTCACCCCAGTTAGACTGGCCATTATTAAAAAGACTGAGAACAACAAATGCTGGTGAGGATGCAGGAGAAGGGGAACTCTTCTACACTGTTGGTGGGACTGTAAATTAGCACAGCCATTGTGGAAAACAGTATGGAGGTTCTTCAAACAACTACAAATAGAACCTATATAATCCAGCAATCCCAGTACTGGGTATATATCTAAAGGAATGGAAATCATTGTGTTGAAGGATACCCGAACTCCCATGTTCATTGCAGCTCTATTTATAATATCCCTACTTTGTTTACATGGTCCTCTTTCACATATCTTCCCAGTATGAATCAAATCTTCCAGTCTGCCAGTCCCTTCCTGCAGACACACACACATTACCGTACAAAACCACCTAACTTCCCGCCCCACTAAAATGTCCTTCTGTTCTTGATTTACTCAACTTCTGCTCCTTCTTTGAGTGTCAACCCAGACCCCATCTTCTCTGTGAGGCATTTCCTTAACACTTTAGGCCACACAGATCTTCCATCTTCCTGAACTTCTGTAACATAGAGAATATATATAGAATGCATATATTACGTTTAATTATAGGAGTAAATTATACACTATATCAGATTATTCCATATGTTTTAGCTTTTTCTCCACAACTAGACTTTAAAGTCTTATATTTCTTAAGTTATTTCAGTAGCACAAGGACGGTAGTAAGAATATAGGATGAACTAAAACTAGTTCAGATCTAAATTGAGCCAAGAATTAATCCTTCAGCAACTACTAAGATCTAGTCTCAACTTTCATGACAAATGAGAAAATAGGTTCAAAGAAGCAAAAAGACTGATCCAGTGTCAACAGACAGGAATTGAATCTTGCTCTGCTAAACTTGTAGTCTAAGGCTTGATCCTCTACAACTCTCAACTGAAAATTTGACTAGAAGCCATATACTTGTGTTTAAGAATGTGCACTTGTGTGTGTGTGTGTGTGTGTGTGTGTGTTTAGCTTACCATCCCAGGTTGAGAGAGGCCCAGAAAAATAGAAGTATTCCTGATTAATGGTGGCCCTTGGGTTAATTTATGTGTATGTTATATTCAAAACTGAGAAGACCAAAACTCATGGGAATTTTATCCATAGAAAAGGCAGATAAGAACTTCTAAGTCAGGATATGAAAGTGAACTGCAGAGATATTCTCTCATGTGTGCAGTCATGAGATATTTAATTCATATCCATGTTGCTGTCTACAGAGCCTACCTATGTGATTGTTTTCCTCCAATATGTAAATTTTTTCAGGGTAGGGGCAATGTTTTCTGCTTATGCTCAGTTTATAATCCCAAAAGTAACTGGAATAGTGCCAGGGATATATAATTCATGGCAATACATTGTTGGAAGAAAAATAGAAGATTATTTTCTTATTTATCTTTTTCTGATGTATGAGTTACTTCTCCAAGTGGATTTATAGACTGTTGAGTGTTCTGAATAATAGATAACTCAGATGCTTGAAGACTATAAGCATGTTCCCATTTCATCTTAGGATGTTGAACTAAATTTGCCAAGTTAATTTTTAATGGTTTTGTGTGTGTATATATATCTCCCCTAGATATAAAATATATCCATTATAACTTAAGCTATCTATCAGTCATCCATCCATCTATTTATATATCTTCATTTACACACAAAAAATGGGAATATCATGAGAATCCATCCATCTATTTATATATCTTCATTTACACAGAAAAAATGCGAATATCATGAGAAAAGTTCTGTCTGTGCCCAATGTTGGTACCAGTGAGTCAGTGATTTTTGCATTCTTCTGTGTTCAAGACAATGTTCAGGACCACAGGGAAAAGACTGAAAGTAGAACTTCTGGCATAAGCTTTAAAGATCATATTTTATTATTACTTATGGCTAGAAATATGTTTTCTACTGTTGAGAATTTTGGGGTTCAAATTACAGTTGACTCTTGAACAACACGGCTTTGAACTGCACAGTTCCACTTACGGAATTTTTCCAATGAAAAAGCTTACAGTATAAATAAATATATAGCATAGTACTATAGATGTATTTTCTCTTCCTTATGATTTTCTTAATAATATTTTCTTTTCTATAGCTTACTTTATTGTAATAGTACAGTATATAATACATGTAACATACAAAATAAGTGTTCATCAACTGTTTATGTTATCAGTAAGGCTTCCTGTCAACAGCAGGCTATCAATAGTTAAGTGTCTGGGAAGTCAAAAGTTATATGTGGATTTTCACCTGCACGGAGGGTCAGCACCCCTCACCTCTGTGTTATATTTGTGTGTTATAGCACATTGTTTGAGTATATGTTTATTTTGAGGAGTAGGGATCCTGGACTTTCAGATCCAGGTGGAGCCCTTAGAGATCTAATCTAACCACTTTATTATGGATGAATTTATGTAACTTACCTGAAGTTACATAGGGAATTAATGGTGATGCAGAGACAGAAAGCCAGTTCTATTCATTCTTAGACTCTCTCTTTCTTTCTCTATTTCCCTACCTATTTCAATTAATAGGTTTTAATTCTCAAGGGAATCATTGTAAGAAGCAAGATGATTTATTTAAAAGGTCACTCATCCTTCCTCTCTGTCTTCTTTTTTGCCCCCTAGCCCTGTTTAATCTGATTCCCGTGGGCCTGCGCGTGGTGGCCATCCAAGGGGTGAAGGCCAGCCTCTATGTGGCCATGAATGGCGAAGGCTATCTGTACAGCTCAGTAAGTACCTTGCAGCGTGCATGTGTGTGTGTGTGTGTGTGTGTGTGTGTGTGTGTGTATGAAGAGTAATGAAGTAACCATTACTCTTTACAGAAGAAAATTGGAAGCTGAAGTCATTTTATATTTTCTGATCCAATTTTTCAGGATTATTATGAGGATTTTATGATTTAGAATGGTATAAAGGTCATGTCCTGTTGAATGAGAAAAAGCTAGTTACTCTCCATATGATATAAATTCTCTATGTCTGGCTTCCACTTCTATTAGGTACTTTATCTTTTGAATTTTACTTTCCTGTTTAATTCAAGGAATAAGCCATTTTTTCCTTTCTTCTATTAGTTCTCCTTCAAGCACAGAGGATGGCTTAGGAAGAGAAATTCTTCAATTTGTCTGGTAGTCTTCTCTATCTTATTGTGGAGAAAGAACTTTCAGAATATATTGTTTTTGTTTGTATGTATTAAATCTGTGTTATACCTAATACAGTAGATTCTCGGAGTAACTGTTGAATTCAAAGGCAGTGTGAATTTATGGAATGAGCTCTAGAGTACGGACTGGGAATATTGGGGTTTTATTCGCATTTCAGTTACTATGCAGATATCCCTTTTAGCAAATCACCTCCTGTTATTGGCTTAATTTCGGGACCTTTAAAATGAGGGTGTTGGACACCGTGTTGTCTAATGTCTCTTTCAAACCTAAAACTGACAAAATTAGGTAGCATCAATGGCTACATTATCAGCACTGATATACAAGGATAATTCAAAAAGTTCATGGAAAAATGGAATTAAAAGATAATTTGAATCCTCCCAATAACTTTTTGAAGACCCCTTCCTTGTATTTTAAAGTAGTTAAAGGGGCTGGCCTGTTAACTCAGTTGGTTAGAACACAGAGTTATAACACCAAGGTCAGGGTAAGAACCCTGTTCTGGCCAGTTGCCCCTCGCCCCCAAAAAAGAGTAGTTAATGCTATTCTGATGCCTGTCTCACTCTCGAGCTGCACTGAATGTTGTATATACATATATATAATTTCTGCTCTCTCATATGAGCATTTCCTATTTGTAGTTCATGAAAAAAAAATTCCCTGAAAATCATGGTTATGGATTGTCACCCATACCCTCTACGATCTCAGTAAATAACACAAGGTTATTCATGTACGCTTACTAGATTCTAAATTAATTATCAAATAGTTTTCATTAGGCTCTTTCAGTATTCAATTAAATGAATCTCTGGCACATTATACTTGCTTTTTTTTTTTTTTTTGTCCTTTTTGAGACCGGCTGCACTGCGCTCAGCCAGTGAGCGCTGTGAGCGCACCGGTCATCCCTATATAGGATCCGAACCCGTGGCGGGAGCGCTGCTGCGCTCCCAGCGCCACACTCTCCCGAGTGCGCCACGGGCTCGGCCCATTATACTTGCTTTTTAATAATACATCTGTCATTCATATTAGAATTCTTAAAGTTACCATTTTACCCATGAACATATTCAGATCTATAAATATATATTTATATACAGTCATAACTTGGTATCTGTGGAGGATTGGCTCCAGGACCTCCCACGAATACCAAAATTCTCAGATGCTTAAGTTCCTGATTTAAAATGGCATAGTATTTATATAACCTATGCACATTTTCCTGTACTTTAAATCATCTCTAGATTACTTATAATACTTAATGCAATGTAAATGCTATGTAAATAGTTGTTATTCTGTATTGTTTAGAGAATAGTGACAAGAAAAAAAGTTTGTACATGTTCAGTACAGATGCAATTTCTTTCCAAGTATTTCTGATTTGAGGTTGGTTGAATTCACGGATGTGGAACCCATAGATACAGAGCCCACGGATAGGGAACACCAACTGTGCTATATGTGTACATATGCATTTTTTTCAACAGCTTCTGTTCCCAAACACTTAAACACATTTTCCATCAAATGTGTGCTTGAGCCCATATGAGGGGATTTTTAAGAAACTCTTGACTAGAGAATTTTACTGCAGGAGCTTTATTGTAATGGAGCTAACATCTTTGTAAAGCCGGTATTCTCCTGTTGAATTAGCAGTGTGGGCTACCTAGATTTTCAGTTCTCCTCTCCACTTAAACCAAACTTGCCTCAAACCAAGAATCACAATGCTTTTCCTTGCTTAAGGTACTGTGAGAATATTAAGGACAATTTTCTTTTAATTATAAGTGTGGTATCACTGACATAGGTCATCAGCGTTCCTACTTCCAAAATCACCCTCTTTCTAGATAGGATCAGTAGGAGTAAATGCTGGCTTTTAAATTTTAAACAGGAGGTATAGGCCTGAAGATTTTTTTATAGGACTAAAGGAGGCCATGACTGGGGAAGACAGACCTGGAAGAGAATTGGGTAGAAAAGCCTCATCCCGCCTTGTACGGCTCCTCGTCTGGGAGTATACCCTGGAAGGAGAGCATAGTGGGTGCCTTGTGGCCAGTTAAAAACAGGCTGTTAACCTTAGCCAAGGTGTTTCTGGTATGCATTAAGGCTGAAGTCATTTGAAAGGCTAATTTCTTTTTTTTTTTTTTTTTTTCCCCTTTTTGTCTTTTTTACTGACCGGCAACGGGATCGCAACCCTCGGTGTCGCGCCCGCACCGCGCTCAGCCAGTGAGCGGGAACCGGTCTCCACATGTGATCCGAACCTGAACCCTCGGCGGGAGTGCCGCCGCGCTCCCAAGTGGCACACTCTCCAGTGCGCCACTGGGCCGGCCTGAAAGGCTAATTTCTTATTTCACGTGAAACTCTGTAGTTGGGTATATGGAGGGAGTAGTGGGTGGGGCAAAGTGAAGAGATCCTGAAGAAGCTAACTTAGAAGCCAAGAGAAATTCACAAATGGTCTCATTTACTTAATGTTATTTACCTGGTTTCCCTTTATATTTAAGCTAAGAATTAATTCTCTTCTTAATTCTGATTTCCCCACTTTTACCAGGAGACAGGAAGAGAATGACTGTTAGGTAGCATAGAGCTACAATCTTAAAATCCATTCTAAAAATCTGTGTTCTAACAGGTGAGTGTAATCCACATATATTTGATGAGATTATTAATGTATCTGGATTTTACCATCATCATTTGTATTTTTTAATCTACTTTTTGCTCTTTTTAAAAAATTTCTGTTGCATTATTTAAGTTTCTATCTTTTCTATTCTTCTTCTAGTTGGCAAACTTAGGTTATATTTCTATTCCTTTAGTGATTACTCTTATTTTTTTTAACATACATACACAATTACACAGTTTGCTGAATATTTGTAGTACTGTCTTCCAAACAGCTCATGGGCCATAGAATGTTTTCTTGCTAGTAATCAACACCCTTCTCTCCAATTTGATTAGTTGCATTTTAAAATAAAATCATATGTACAATTAGTTATGTTATAGTTAGTCATTAAATTTACCAGTCTTTTAAATTTCTATGCATATAGTTTTTGTTTGTGTGTGTATCAAATTTGGCCCCTGTGAATTTACTTGTCTTCTAAACCAAATCATTTTTGTGTGTGAGGTTCTGTGGATGGTGAATTCATTTTGTCCTGGTATCCAGGACAAAGATACTCTTCAGTTGTAGTTCAGATAGTTGTAAAATTCTGAGTAGAACAATATTCTCCTCGGCATTTGGAAAATAATATTCCATTGACTTCTGGCATCTATTGCTGACTGTGAGAAGTTTGCTATCAGTTCAATATTCCTTCCTTTGTTGGTAGTCTCTGGAAACTTTTAAGCAGTTTTTTCTCTTCATACTTCATTTTCTGCAAGCTCACTATAATATATAGTTATGAATCTATCTTATCTTTTAGGAATTTAGAATGTACTTTTAATCCAAAGAATCACATTTCTTCAATTCTGGAAAATTTTAACTCTTACCCAGTAGGCATTTTACTTCTTAATCATGCTTTCCAGTTTCTTATACTGACAATACTTATGTATTATGTGATTTATGTTAGAAACTTTCAAATTCATCTCATCTAGAATATATGACATCTGTTTTGTGATTTCAATCACTATGTTTTCATTTTTGGATGTCTAATGGCTTAATGGTTTTTGTTTAATATCTACCTGTTCATGATTTATTTCTTCCTGTTTTTACTATGTATGGCTTTTTTCCCCTCTTTTTACAGGAAGTCATTAATTCATTTATTTCTCTGAGCATTCTTAACATACTTTATCAGGCTTTTTCATAAAATTAATTTCTTTTGTAATGAATTCATGTTTTAATCATTGGTTTTGTTGCCTGTTATTTTTAGAGTTAGGTGTAAATTAGATTAGAATTTAGAATCAGTTCTTCATGTATTTGGAATTTGGTCTGCAGGCACATTTCTCTCCCTCTCTCCCTCTCTCCAGTCTGCTTCCTCCTCTGAGGTCTGCTCTCACTTTCCCCGTTGCCTCTATGCAGCCTCTCATAGCCCTAGTTTATAAAAGATTGTTAAACAGAGTCATTTGAAGGCTTCTATCCTTGGAGGGTAACATGGGGGTTAGGACAAGGGGGTCTGAGCTAGAGTGTGATGGGGTCCAGTTACTTTTATTGTGAGAATATTTTTATGACTGCATCTTGCTTAAAGGTGGTAGCAGCATTTTTTATTTCAGCTTTCCTAGAGTTAGAGCAGGAAAACTTTATTCCAGCCCCTGGTATTAGCAGGTAGCCTGGCTCTGGTCCCCCATCTTACAAGGTGGTTTTTATTTCCATCTACCTGACTGGAGCAGAACTGCCGATCACACCACCTCCTTCAGGACTGAAGCTGCTACCTGCTCAGTGCTTTGTGTTTCTATTCCATGGGGATGCTTAGTTTCCTTTGATCCTGGCTTTGTCATTTAGGTGTTACATCTTTATATTTTATTCATCATTGTTATCTGTTTGAACAGAGTGGGTACATCATACTCTAAACTCACAGTGACTAATTTTTCTCTCTCTTTTTAAATTGTGGTAAAAAGCACATGATGTAAAATTTACCATCTCGACATTTTTAAGTGTACATTGCAGTAGTGTTAACAGTATGTATGTACCTTGTTGTGCAACAAATCTCTAGAAATTTTTCATCTTGCAAAACTGAAATTCTGTACCCATTGAAAAAGAACTTCTCTTTTCCTCCCCTCCCCAGTCCCTGGCATCCATCATTTGACTTCTTGTTTCTAAAAATTTGACTAATTTAGATACCTCTTATAAATGGAATCATGCAGTACTTGCCTTTTTTGTGACTGGCTTCTTTCACTTAGCATAATGATCTCAACATTCATTCATGTTGGAGCATATGGCAGGATTTCCTTCTTTTTTAATGCTTAATAAAACTCTGTTGTCTGTATATACCACATTTTGTTTATCCATTTATCTGTTAATGGACATTTAGGTTACTTTGACTTCTTGGCTGTGTGATTAAATGCTGCAATTAATATGGGTGTACAAATATTTCTCCGAGATTCTGTTTCCTCTTCATTTGGATATATACACAGAAGTGGGATTGCTGGATCATATGGTAATTCTATTTTTAATTTTTTTGAGGAACCTCCATATTGTTTTCCATAACAGCGACTCCATTTTACATTTCCAGCAACAGTACATAAGGGTTTCTTCACATCCTTGCCAACACTTGATTTTATTTTTGTAGTAATCATCCTAATAGGTGTGAAATGATATCTCATTATGGTTTTGGTGTGCATTTCCCTAATATTTAGAGGTGTTGAGCAACTTTTCATATATCTGTTAGTCATTTGTGTATCCTCTTTGGAGACATGTCTATCAATTCCTTTGCCCATTTTTTTTTTTAATGATTTATCACAGTTCTGGAGGCTGGGAAGTCCAACAGCGTGGCTCTGGCATCTGGCAAGGGCCTTTGTGTGCATCATAATATGGCAGAAGGGCAAGTGACAGTGCAAGATAGAAAAAAATGGGGACCCAAATTCATCCTTTTATCAGGAGCTCACAACCATGATGACTAACCCATTCTTGTGATAATGGCATTAGTCCATTCATGAGGGCAGAGTTCTCATGACTTAATCACCTATTAAAGGTGCCACCTCTTAATACAGTGACATCCCTTTGCACGTTTTTTAATCAAATTATTTTTTTGTTGTTTTGGGGTTGTAGGAGTTCTTTATATATTCTAGATTACTAATCCCTTATCAGAATCAGATATACAATTTCAGATATTTTCTCCTATTCTGCAGGTTGCCTTTTCACCTTGTTGGTTGTTTTGCTATGCAGAATTGTTTAAGTTTGATGTAGTTCCATTTGTCTATTTATGCTTTTGCTGTCTGTGCTTTTGGTGTCATATCCAGGAAATCATGGCCAAATTCAGTGCCATGAAGCTTTTCTCCTATGTTTTCACCTAAGAGTTTTAAGGTTTCAGTTCTTACATTTATGTCTTTAATCTAATTTGAGTTAACTTTTGTATAAGATGTAAGGTAAGGGTTCAGTTTCATTCTTTTACATTGGATATCCAGTTTCCCCAGCACCACTTGTTAAGAGACTATCCTTTCTCCATTGTGCAGTCTTGGCACCCTTGTCAAAGATGATTTGACCATATATGCAAGGATGTATTTCTAGGTTCTCTTTTCTGTTCCATTGTTCTATATGTCTGTCTTGGCACTATTACCATACTGTTTTAATTACTGTAGCTTTGTAACATGTTTTGAAATTAGGAAATGTGAGGCCTATAGCTTTCTTTATTTATTAATTTGTTTTTTCTTCTTATTATTTTGGCTATTTGTGATTTTGTATGAATTTTAGGATGGATTTTTCTATTTCTTCAAATGCCATTGAGATTTTGATAGGAGTTGCATTGAATGTATAGATTGCTGTGAGTAGTATGAACATTTTGACAATGTTATGTCTTCTGATCCATGAACATGAGATGTCTTTCCATTTACTTTTGTCTTTTGTAATTTCTTTCAGCGATGTTTTGTAGTTCTTAGTGTACAAGTTTTTCAACTCCCTGGTTAAATTTAAACTCATTGTGCTTTTTTGAAAGGAAGTCCGATATCAACCCAGGGAAGAAGCATACAGAACAGAGTCCAGCAGAAATGCCAAATACAGAGCTCTATTGTCCTCTTTTGATAGAATCAGGGTGTGTTACTCTTCTGGTTTCAGTGTGTGGTAATATGTATGCCAACCAAGAAGCTCACCTAACCTATATGTTAAGAAACTTTATTGGAGCTTCATTTCATAGGCATGATTGCCCAAGTAGTTGATCTCATTGTCCAGGTCCACTGATACTGAATGACCAAAGCCCCCACCCTAAGTTACATTGTTACTGTCTGGCTAGTCCAGAGCTCTTAGGCAAACAAAGATTACCTCCCAGAAGCCAAGGACAAAGGCCACACCTCTTTTTGGGTAAAGTCAATACACACCCATCCAATTGAAGTGAATGCCATATTCTGTTAATATACTTCTCTGACTCTGCCTAGAGTTCCACTTTCTTACTCTTCTGCCTACCATCCCTTTTCTTACTTACCCCAGCTTGAAAGAAGGAAATGTTGAAGGGAAAGAAAGTTTTGAGAGTAACATCTGGCACATCGATAGTTGGGAAATAAAAACATAACTCATTAGTTTGGACAACTTGGGAGCCTTGGCATTTACATCTGGGAAAATGACACTTAAAAACAATGCAGTTTGAATAATTTGAAACATTTCTAGAAGCTGTAACTAGGCAAAAACTCTGCAGTCTTTTTTAATAGTTTGATGCACTAAGCACACATATCACTGCCACTCAGTGATTTATAATGGTTAAAATGTTTTCAGAAGGTTTATTTTTTCTTACTACAACCATTATTTATTTACAGTATAAACTTAAACAGTTATCTCCCAAATCTGACTTAGGTATTTGATGAACTAATGTTTTTTTCCAACTGTGAAACAAAGTCAAATTATATGAACGCAATTTTTATTTTAACATTGCATTAATATGTACCAATTATATTTGAAGCTAAATCAGTGATAAAGTCACTCCTGTAAGTCAATCTACGTTCCAATGAATAAGTAATCTCGTAAGTTGTCATGAGAGTAGCTGGAACCATGGCAATCATCACAGCAGTATTAATGGCTGTGCTGGTGGAAATACAAGTAATATTCTTTGTTTAGCTTTCATTGTTTCTAAAAGGCTTTTAGATTTGCATTTAATTTTCACAGCAACTACGAGAGGAAGGATAGGAATGAACTATGAGATACTGATAAAAGTTGAAGGCTCAGAGAGAGTTGTTTACTTAAATAAGCACTTCCTGGTGAGTAACAGAACTGGAGCTCAAATCTAGGTCTTAACTTCAAAAACCATGAGCTTTTCATAATACCATACTGCCCTTGGCCTTATGTATAATGAAACCTTTCCATTGTGGAGTGTTTCCCATTTTTTCCCTGAACTTTAATATTAACTGTCTCATTTGAGCCTTGCAATAACTCTATTATTGTTGAGTGACAGAAGCTATGCCTGGAAAATGAAGAGGTTAAGTGACTAAAATGAAATCACTCAGTATAGGTGAGGAAGGTTAAGAAAAGAAAACTTCTAGTTCAATTTTCATTTTTTTCATTAACATTGCTTCTTCTATAAGCCATTGCAATTAAGATGTGCCACTCTAAGATATTATAACATAGTAATAAAAGCATAATTGTTTGAAAACAAGGGCAGCCTATCACCTTGTTTGGGATAAACTTATTTAAAGGAATCAGCAATAAAGATAACAATAGCAACAAAAATGAAAGAGAGATTGCTTGATTGATGCATAGCCTTTGGCATTTTTTTATAATTCCACACCTAAAATCAAAACAAAACAAAACAAAAAAAGAAAAGAAACAAAATATGTAAATAAATAAAATAAAAACAAAAAATAAAAATAAAGCAAAACAAAATAAACAAACAAAAAAGAATTCCACACCTAGATCTGGTGCTTCAGTGAGAGCAATGTCAAGGTTGTAGGATGATATTGATTTTATGTTGCAAAACCAAGTCAAGAGTTATTGAGAAACATTAAAAAAACTACAGGTAGGACTACCATATGATCCAGCAATCCCACTGCTGGGTGTATACCCAAAGGAATGGAAATCATCATGTTGAAGGGATACCTGCACTCCCATGTTTATAACAGCTCTATCTATGATAGCCAAGATATGGAGCCAACCTAAATGTCCATCAGCAGATGATTGGATAAGGAAAATGTGGTATATATACACTATGGAATACTACTCAGCCATTAAAAAAACTGAAATTCTGCCATTTGCAGTAGCATGGATGAGCTTAGAGAAAATTATGTTAAGTGAAATAAGCCAAGCACAGAAAGAAAATACCACATGCCCTTACTCATAAAAGGGAGGGAGAAGGGAAGGAGAGAAGGAAGGAAGGAAAGAAGGAAAGAAGGAGGGAGGGAGGGAAGTAAAGAAGGAAGGAAGGAAACAATAAAATGCTGAACTTTCAGAAGGAGAGAAAAGACCTATAGTTACTAGAGGTGGGAAAGGGGTAGGGGGAGGGAGGTTAGGGAGTAATTGGGAAAGTGACACAAAGAATAATTATGATTTGTAATGATGAACATGCTAATAATATTGATTTGATCATCACATACTGTACACAAATAATGATAGTCAACTCTGTACCCCATAAATATGTATAATCAGTTATGTATCTGTTAAGAAAAAAGTTAAAAAATAAAATAAATATTTTTTAAAAAGACTTATTGAGAAACATGGAGGTTTCTCTAAGAAGAAAAGAGAAGAAGAAAAGAGAAGATGACTATCGAGAGCTATAAAGTGAAGACTATTTTGTACTTACAGGTGAACAATGGAAGGAAGTGCTTTTTATTTTACTCCTCTAATTTATTTTAGTTCTCCACCATCATAGATGTCCAAATTTTCCCATCGTTCAGGACCCAATAAAATGTTCACAATTTCTGCAGTTAAAAATATAAATATAGATTAATATCTCTCTCAGCACTGAAAATTGCAATTCCCATGTAAAGGCATGTGTTAAAACCTTGTTGAATCAGTTGATGGATGCCTCATACAGTTTAATTCTGGCAATAATTCATTGGCCCTCTGGTCTTAATGGTCTTTGTAATAATTTTCCTGATTGTGACTCTACACACTTTTCTATTCAATTACTAGTTCTCCTTTAAATAGGCTGTGACTGTTCTACTGAAACACGGAAAGTTTACTAGAGATACCGCACTGTTCATGCTTCTCCTAAGTTGAGGCTGATATTGTGGTGTAGTTTTAAGAGCTGATGTTGCTATGTTTTCCTTTCTATACCAAATACTGCTTATAAAAGTAGGGGAAGGGAAAAATTAGCCAGAACATCTTTCTGGGAAGCCACCTGTTCATTACAGTTCATCTCTCAGTGGAAGATTTTTGTTCCATCCTGAGAAGAAATGGTGTATTTTTAAAAGGGGACATATCTAGAATTGAAGTACAAAGTAGTTATCCTCTCTGGAATCTGAGTTTCCTTATCAACTTAGTTCCTCATGCAGAGTTCTGGAATCTGAGGTATATTCAGAGCTATTTCTCAGACAACAAGGGGTATCTCTGAAAAGTCTTAGAGAGGAAGAGACAGAGAAATGGAAAGAGAGAGAAAGAAAGAGAACACAAATCTTAGCCACTGCTATTGTTTGGATATGTTTTGTCTCAACAAAACTCATGTTGAAATGTAATGGTGTTGAAAATGGGGGGAACTTTAAGAGACGTTTGGGTCATGAGGGATCAGCCTCATGAAGGGATTAATGCATTGGGAGTGAGTTCTTACTCTGACGGGACTGGATTAGTTATCAAGAGAGTAGGTTGTTATACAGTGAGACTACCTCTTGTGTTTGGTCTCTTTGCACACGCCAGCTTCCCCTTCTGCTTTCTGCCAGGAACTGAAGCAGCATGAGTATAAAGCTAGGCAATCATGCCAGTTGTCGGGTAAACCTGCCTGTAATCCTGCTGAGTGGGTCAATTGTCGAGCTAGGGCTGGGTCTGGAGCTCCCAGATCCCTCAAGCCCATTCACAGACTGGGTCACAAACCCTTCATATGCCAAGCTGGGTCACCAGACCCCTTCACGCAGGTCTATGAGCTAGATAACTGGCCAAAAGGTCCTTGGAAGCTGTAGGTTGGAAAGCATTGCCACGCAGGGCAGACGCCCATGGCAGATGCCTGCCTGCCTGCTTCACTCAAACTCTCCCTCTCTCTCTCTCAAACTCTCCCTCTCTCTCTTTCTCTCTCTCTCTCTCTCTCTCACACACACACACACACACACACACACACACACCCAAACCAGTCACTGATTACACACACATAAGCATGTGTACACAGAAGGACCATGTGCACTAACTACACATGCACACGCATACACACACACACACAACACATACACAAAATAGCCAAAGTATGTATGGCACACAGGAGGGGGGGAGGGAGAAAGAGGAAATATTTTATTTTCTTTCTTAGCTTGAAAAATAGTGTTTTATCATGTTGCTATGACATTCTATTTTTCTTCATAAGATTTTGGGATTCATGAAAGTTAAACTATCAGCAGAGGGCCCTGACCAAACTATCCTATTTTCCCAACAATGAGGCCCTCACCAGATGGGCTGCCCCACCTTGGACTTCCTAGCCTCCAGAACAGTGAGCCAAATAAGCTTCTCTACTTTATGAATTACCCAGTCTCAGCAACACAAAATGGACCAAGACAGCCATTAATGCCAAATGAATCAGAGAGTTTTGAAATTAATGATGCCTGAACAGGGAAAAGTCAAAGGCCAAATCACAGAGGCTTGTTCAACAATTAGATTATTAAATGTTCAGTTTAGGTCATTTACATAACATTTTTTCTTTTCATATACTTATGATTTCCTTAAATTTTGTAACATTTCTTTTTCAGCTTAGAGTAACTTTTAGCCATAGCACTTAAAAAAGAATTACTTATTTTGCCTATTTCTTTTTTACCACATATATATTAATTAGCTGAAATGGAGTATTCTTTTCAGATAAAAAAAAGAAAATATGGAGTCCTACTAGCCCAAGAATTTGGCAATTGTTGCTTGCAAACATGTGACATGGATTTTCTTGTCGGTATTAGGTTCCCTTTCTTCTGAAAGAACCCACAGGTCATTTGTTATACTTTCAGTAGGGAATGAGTAATGGTAAGGATCCATTTTTATCTTAAGATGTTTTCCATTGTAAGAAGTGTTGGTTTTATTCCAAGAGTTTCTAACTTCTGGAAAATGTTAATACTTTAGCTCCAGGGCTAGCTTTAATTGTGAAAATTACCATATGTGTGTCTAATAACATTTTTCATTGAAAAATAAAAACAGGATTCAGCTTCTAAGAGCAGCACTAATGAGGACCTTTGGTTGAATCACTTGAAAATGATACCAAATTATATATTTTTCCTTTCCATCTTGCTATCAGGTACATTAGGCCAACAAGTAGTCATATTTCCTAAATTTCTAGATTGTATTTCTGTAGTCATCAGTAAATCAAACAGTATTAAGTAGTATTTAAGAATTCTGTGAGCTTTAGAAATAAAACTGGATTTGAATCATAGCTCTGTAACTTTATTCTTTTGTGTCATTGGAGAAATTTCTTAACTTTCTAGACTTCCCTATATATATAATAGGGTTAGTAATGCCCATGCCTGATTTATATAATTATCTTAAGTATTAAATGGAAAGGTGCGTGAAAACCCTAGCACAGTGTATAGCATATAATCGATGTTCTGTGTTAGTCATAAGTAGTAACATTAGTAGCAGTAGAATATTAAAGATGACCCTCAGTGTACCCTCAATCAATTCTTTGCCATCAATGCATGAAGTTTAGCGTTAGTCCCACCTGTAATTTTAGTGATGGTTCCTGGTTCACCAAATCTAATATCTTTAGTCACCCCAGCTTTGGGGGATTAGTTGCAGAACATTTATTATCTAGTTAAGTTCAATTAGCTTCAGGCCCAAGACTTGCTTTTATCTGTTGAAGGAGAGTTACCTATGTTTTCTTTTTCTTTAAAACTGGATTTGGAGCTGAGAGGAGGAAAAGACTGCAACCATCTTAAAACCACAAGAGTACATCCTGCCTGAGAATGTTTGCAACATTCAGAGGACAAGAAGCCTGGGTCAAAAGATAGAGAAACTATGTCTCGTTTACATCCTTTGAAGTTGTACATGAAGACACACCTGAAGGCAGTCTTACCTCTGAAGTGTGCAGTTACAGGAGCCAATAATTTCCCTTCTTGTGAAAACCAGTTTGGATTGCATTTTTTTTTTTTAACCTGATAAACTGGTAAAGAGATGAATCAATTTTCAGAGTCATAAGATTTAGTGAGAAAGCTAAAGCCCCATTTGCTCCATGTCTTCCATATTGTTCCTGCTAGAGGATTACCCAGTGGCCTCTTTTCAAAGAGTCGTGACCTTGCTACGGCCTTCTGGTCTGGGCTGATTCTCTTTTTTTTATTAGTTCTACATTCCCTTGCCTGCCCCTCTTGCCCAACCCATTGTAGAAATTAGCAGTTTTCATATTTGAATGTTTCTTAGGTTTATAACAAGAAAAGCTTCAAAAGGTATAAATGGATTATGTTTCCTTCATTCCCCTCTCTCCCTCCAGCATAAGTCAGTTTTTCAACTTCTGGGGACCTTCTTTCTTATAAATATCTCTTTATGTAACTCATTTGGACGGAAATATACTACATAAAATGTTTATAGTCCTTGACTTTCATAGACTTCAGGGAGAGGGAAAGAGGAGAAAATTATGAGTACACAATGTAAAAAGAAAATCAGTGGATTTTTCAGATGAGTTTTGAATGTAATAGAAATGTGGTAAAACAGAGAAACAGAAGCAAGTCATTCTTGTGACCAACTCTGTAGAAAAGATGGCTCTTTGAACAGATAGCACTGAGAAAAAGAACATTAAAAAACAAAACAAAACAAAGAACAACAAAATCTGTAATAGGCTGCCAATAAGAACAGTCATAGAAACAGATTCCGAAGTGCTATGTTTTCCTCAAGTCCACAGCCTGCTGTATTTACAGTGTATCTAAAGTTTATTTCTGCACCAAAAAAATAAAAAAAATAAAATCTAGTAATTAAATTGAGGAAATGGATTAGACATATAGAAATATAAATGACATATTTCAGCCAGCTTCAACTGGAATGAAAGAACTTTATTTTGAGGCTGCTGAGAACATCAGTCTCCCATGGGGCTGCTGTATGTCCTGGTTTATCCACAACAGTTCCAGTTTATGCCTGATGTCTTAGCACAATTATTGACAGTATCTATTTAACTGTCAAAAGAGTCCTGGATCAGGATTTAGACCATAATTATGCAGTCACTTTACACGTGCATTATACATGATCTTACATAAGATTCAGTAGGTAATTTGAGGTGTCAGTATATGCACAAAACCTTACTGACTAGTTTTAAAATTTCCCTTCTGATTTACTTCCCAAGTCAAACTCTTAATGACAGATTTCTTAAGCTCATTTTTCTGTATCAACTAGGAATTGAGTTTGGATGTGAGTAAAAGAGAAGCCTGTAACCATGGTTTAAAAGGATCAAAGGTTTAGCTTCTTCACATAACCAGAAGTCTAGAGATAGACAGTTACTGGTGCCAGATTATTGATAGGCTCAGCAGGCCCATTCGGGCCAAGGCCTTTGCATTTATTTGGCCTTTTCCTTGTGGTACAAGATGGTTCCTATATCCCTAGCTAACCCGTGCACAATTCTGGGTGGCAGAAAAGGTCACAGAGGAAGAGGTAGTGCCTTTATCAGGAAGGCTAACACTCCCAGAAGTTCCAGCAGATATCCACTTATGGATCATTAGATAGAACTGTATCACACGGCCACTTCTAGGTGGAAAGAGAACAGGGTAATGCCTATTTTTGTTTTTGTTTTGTTTTTATTTTTAATTTTAAGCTGTGCATTATGCCATGCCCATCAAAATAAGGGTTGTCTTATTCAGTTTGGGCTGCTACAACAAATTACCATAGAGTGGGTGACTTGGAACTCCAAGATCAGGGTGCCAGCATGGTCTGGTTCTGTTAAGGGCCCTCTTCCTGGTTTGCAGTTGGCCATTTTCTTTCTGTGTCCTCATTGGTAGAGAGCAGAGACAGAGGAAGGAAGCTCTTTCCTGTCTCCTCTTATAAGGGTGCTAATCCCATTCAGGAGGGCTTCACCATCATGACGTAATTACCTCCCAATGGCCCCACCTCAAAATACCATCACATTGGGGATTAGGCTTCAACATATGAATTTTGGAGGATTACAGACATTCAGCCCATGGCAAAGTTTGTTAATAACAGAGGGAGAGTGGATTTTGGGTAGGCACCTGATATCTGCCACACCTCTCCAGACCAAAAATCTATCTGTACATAGTGTGAGTGTGAGACTTTAGGAGAAGAAAGAGAGAGAAAGTGAGAGCAAGTGAGCAGATTAAAGCATAAATATGCATATGTCATCTCTTCATTAGGTTGCTTAAGATCTTTTGAATCACCATAAATATTAGTTAACAAGATTATGAACTTACTAGTAAGCTAAATATTGAACTCTGAAGACTACAGGGAAAAATGATTACATCTAATCTTATTCAGGTCCAATTAGATTAGAACTCACCGGAGATTTAGAGACAAGCTTCCTGATTGTTGAGTTTTCATGGCAGATTGCTGTATATTTCCTCTGAAATTTTTTTCTATAGCTCAGGAAAAGATGAATAAGCATTACTACCTCAACTTTCACTCTTCCGTGTCACTAGATGGGAAAAGGTTTCCTCTGCAGGGAACTGTGATAGGTCATGAGGGAACAACTGAAAGCCACCATGAAGGACATAGAAATAACTGTACAGGCTTCAACCTAGCTGTTCTTGAAAATCCAGGGATCAGCAAGTTTTCCATGGTCCCATTTTTCCAATCATTTACCACCTATTTGTGTAGAATTAGTAATGTGGCACACATTGTCTTAGGCATTGGAGATAAAATAAAAAACATTTCCACTGTAAGTGGGAGAGCAAGACAACATGTAAACAAATAAATATGAACATTCGCTATTTGGGATTAGTACTATGAAGGGGATATATATATATATCTGTAATAGAGAACAATAGAGGAAACTAATTTATACAGGATTGTCATGAAAACTTTAAGGAGATGACATTTAAACCAAAACCTAAGGGATGAAAAGGAGAGGGAATCATACACCAAACCAGGCAGAGGGAAGAATAGTGTAAAACATTCATAGGACAAAATGTTTGCACACCTCACTGGTTTTCACCTATTCTCTCATGTTTCTTGCATCTGAAGTGCCAGTTTTAACATTCATTTTAACATGTTCACCTATTCAATTTTGAATATTTATACTTATTACGTGCCAAATACTGTTATAGATGCTCTAATCATAACAGAGAAGAAAGGCAAACACTGTGCCTTCATACTATAATACAGGATTTAAATTGTTAGGCACTATAAAAGAGGGAAACAGGGGCCGGCCTGGTGGCGCACTGCTACAGTGTGCCGCTTGGGAGTGCGGCGGCGCTCCCGCCGAGGGTTCGGATCCCACATACAGACTGGTTCTCGCTCACTGGCTGAGCGAGGTGCGGGTGCAGCACCGAGGGTTGATTAACTCTCATCATGAATTTCTTTTTGTTATTTATATAATCTTTGTATTTTAACATTTTTTCATAGATGTATATTTTTTAAAAATTTATGTTCTAGTTAATGAAATGCTTTCTTCATTATTAATATGCTTAAGGGATTTTTGAGAACTTTCTTGGTTATTTCAATAAAAAGAACTTCGTTGGCATTATCTTAAGACCATAAGAAGTTTGACTGGTAGCATATTGCCAAAAAAAAAAAAAATTCTTATTTTGAAGGTTGATTTTTGTCATCACATATGGAAAACTAACTCAGAGTGTATCATAGACCTAATCTAAGAGCTGAAATTATAAATGTCTTAGAACAAAGAATAGGGGTAAATCTTTGTGACCACGGATTAAGTAGTATTGTTTTCACAGATATGACACTGAAAGCACAACCAACAAAAGAAAAAATAGATACATTGGATTTCATTCTAATTAAAAAGTTTTGTGCTTCAAAGGACATAATCAAAAGATGATGTCCATCCACAGAATTACAGAAAATTTTGCAAATCACATCTGATAGGAACTTGTATCTAGAATATATAAAGAACTCTTACAACTCAGTAATAATAGTAAAAAAAAACAATTAAACGTGTGCAAAGGATCTAAATAGACATATTTCCACAAAATAGATATGAATAGTCAATAGCCACATGAAAAGATGCTCAGCACTATTAGCCATCAAGGAAATGCAAATTAACATCACAAGGAGATACCACCTCACACCCACTGCAATGACTATATTTAAAAAAGACAGATGCTAACACGTATAGGTGAGAAATTGTAACCCTCATTAACGGCTAGTGGGAATGTGAAATGGTGCAGGCATTTTGGAAAATGGTCTGACAGTTCCTCAAAAGATTAAATACAGAGTTACTATATGATCCAGCCATTCTGCTAATAGCTATAAACCTGAGAGAGATGAAAACATATGTCCACACAAAATTTGGACATGAATATTCATGATAATATTATTCATAATAGCCAAAAAGAAGAAACAACCCAAATGCCCATCAACTGATGAATGGATAAATAACGTTTAGTATATTCATACAATAGAATATTATTTGGCAGTAAAAAGATGTGAAGTACTGATACATACTACAAAGTGGGTGAGCTGTGAAAACATTATGCTGTGTGAAAGAAGACAGTCTTTTTTATTTTAAAAATACAAAAGATATATTCTATCATTTTATTTATATGGAATGTCCGGAATAGTCAACCCTATTGAGACAAAAAGTAGATTAACAGTTGTATAGTGCTGAGTGGGGATGGGGGAGGAATGAGAGTAGTAGTTCATTGCTAAAGGATGTGGAGTTACTTTCCGGAGTGATGAAAACATTCTAAAATTGATTAGTTTGACAGTTCACAACTCTGTGAATATATTAAAAACCAGTGAATTCTACCCTTTGAATGGGTGAATTATATGTATGTGGTACATGATTTGTATCTCAATAGTGCTGTTATTTAAAAAGCAAATTTTATTTAAAATGTCAATTTAATCATGAATTAATAGAGATTAATATGTAAATAAAATAAGTTTTGTTCATGTATTCAATACACATTAATTGAATTGCATTTGTTTGTTTAAAGTAATGCAAAGTTGTGAATTTCCTCACAATTGGAGAGGTGAGACAAAATTATAACACTCTGGTGTTGGAGCGAAAAGTGGAAACAGAGTAGAATCCATGTTCTCATTATGAAGTTGTATCTTACATCTGTAAACACTAATGATCTTGACCACAAAATACTAGCTATGAGAGAAGAGGTTTTCTAATAAGATTAATATTTCCTAGGACTGGTATTTAACTGTACTTACTGAGATTGGTTGTCTAAATTGTTATTGTCAGGGCTTTAAAAATTTGTACGTATCTGTTAATGAGATGGTGCATTTGGATAGGTATGTGTTTAAATCACAGAATATATTTTTGCTCTCTCTTTTTAGTTCAATTTTAAAATGTATTGTGAAGTATTTTATAATATTTTGTACGTTAAAATCACACCTTGGGGCTATTTAATGAAAAACAGATATAGGAATATATGTATCTATTTAGCAATGCACATTTTAGTGCCTCGCAGCAGAGCATATTACTTCCAAATACATGTTTGGAAATCTCAATTTATACTGATATTAAATAGAAATATTTTAAACAGACTTTAACTGAACTTTGAAGCCCATCAAAATATTTACAGAAAGATACATAAAGGCATACTTTATATAATTAAATATTTATTCTTAGCTTGTGCATAATATGAAGATCATCTCTAAGATACCAAAATAGCACACAATGGCAACATGTGTCCTCCTCGCTGTTTAGTTAGTTTCACCTTCTTCATCATTGTATGTAATAAGCACATCCAAAGCCACAATAGAAGCCTATTTCATGTGGTGTGGCTGTTAATACAGCTTTTATCTCATGGCATTGCGACAGTTATTTTACCATCACTCTTTTCTGTTTATTATAGCATTCATTATGTCTATTATTCAAGGCCAGTGGCTGCGTTAATCAATATTACTTTCACTCAGTGAATTGAATGAGGTTTGCTTCTCAAAAAATTTACCATTTCAAAATATTCTGTATCTCGTTAACCTTGTGTAGTTTAATTTGGGCCATCTACAGAAAAAGAGAAAAAAGGAGAAATGCTCAAATACAAATACTGAGAAGTGTAGAGTTTTAAGGGAGTTAAAATACTTTCAATATAATGTAGCCTAAAATAATAGCATTTGATGGTTGGTTCCTTCTAAAGCCATTCAGGCTCTGCTTGAACTCCTTGAGGTCTGTAGGGGTGCACCACCCCTAAAGCCTTCTCATGCTGTGATCCCACAGTCTGGTGTAGTATAAAGAATGGTTCAGAAGTGCGCATAATTGAGTTGTAATTTTGCTTCTGCTGCTGTTTGAATTTAGGTGATTTACTTAATGTCTCTGAGTTCCTTTTTTATCATCTCTAAATTGGATACATTATATCACTTTATAAGTTTATTAGAGGGATTTAGAAAGATAAAATAATAGATAATGCACTCAAATCAATAATGAACACCTAATAAGTGTAGTTCTTTCTTCCTACTCCCTATAAATAATGTCAAAACACTTGGTAAAATACAAAGTATCTCAGTGTAGTATGTTTTGCACGTGAAAAATTTCTTACTCATCTATTCTGATTGTAGTGGAAGTACAGGGATGTTCATCCTTCCTCTTAACTCCCTTCATCCTTCATTCTCTCTGTTCTCTTTCCTTTCCCACAAATACCCACCTCTGTAACTCTGGAAGGGTGCTTATGCTGCTCCCAATATTTTGTATTTCAACACCTTGAAAGTAAGGTATCCTATAAAATCTTCAATGAATTCCAGTAATTCATACTATAAAATCCAAAATTCTTTGGCTGGTCTTCAAACCCCTTTAACAATTTGACTCCAATGTAACTCACTGGTTCATGACATGTTTTCCTTTCCTTTTGAGTCATTTTGTATATCTCACCTTCCATGCTCTCAGTCCTAATGCCTTTTTCTGTCATCTTTACTTATCAATATCCTATTCCTTCTTTAAGACCTAATGTCCCTCCATCATGAAACCTTCCTTATAATCCCTGTTGAAACTAAAGAGTTGGTTTTGCCTTGTCTTATTCTTTTTCGGCTTTAGCCTCAGTTTGTACTTTTGTCTCCAGAACTGAATTATCAACATCTTGAAGGCAAAGCCAGTGTCAGATTTATCCTAATTGCTATCTACAAGATTCCTGTGAACTCCCACACCCCATCACCCAGCCAACAACCTCTATAGAGGTGATGAGGTTGTTTATTACATGGTTTTTTGGCTTCCACTTCTCTTCAAACACATGAAAAAGCTTTATGGCCTGACTATATCTTACTCATGAAACCACGTGAGATTGAATATTTGGGACTTTAGTCTAATGACAGTGACCAAGCTGTGGTTGCTGCTTTGCTTTTGCCTGTGTGGCCTCCATCATGGAGGAGCCTTTCTTTCCATTAGCAACTATATGGTGCTTTTCATTTCGTCGTCTTCCTTTGTTCCCTGCATGTTATTTTCATCATCTCTTTTTATATTTTTGGTTACACCTTTATGTAAAATTACTATAATGTGATACCAAGAAATGGAGTTGTTCCTGAATGATAAATTAAGGGTGATTTTTAATTTACAAAAAGCAAGTAATATTTCTGTAGATTAAATATAACACATTATAGTGTTGGGTTTACAAAGCATGTTTGTATTAATTATTTCATTTGATTCTTATCCCTGTGAAGCAGGCAAAGATAATTTGGTGCCAGACTTTGAACTTAATCTCTAATGCCCACTCTAAGGCAATTCTGTTGTATAATGCTGAGATTTTAAAAATTCATGTAATTTAATTTTTTAAAATGATTTATCTGCAGTTTCCCCCTAATGCTCCATCAAGTAATACGGGTTGCCGTAGGTGTAGTATTTTACAACGCCCTTAGTTGGTGTGAATTTTTCTTTGATTTTTTAAGTGCGTTTGTTTTGCCTTTAGATATACCAGTGTTGTTTACCCTCCAACTCGGTTGAACCTCATATTAATTTTGAGTGCTCCAGTAATATCTGAGGTAAAATGTGATCAGGCAACTGCAAATTGGATTCCAGATTTTATCTCAAAGTTTACTTGGAAGCTCTTTTAGTGCCTGATTTTTAATGTGAATATTATTGAGATGTGTTTTTTTATTCTTAAAAGCTTTTAATGGTCTTTGCTAATTCATCATTCCAATAGTGATTTGGCATTATTATGGCAAATCCAAATGTAAATATGAAGTATAGAGCAGTAAATTACTATAATGAGGATGCATTTCTTGAAACTTAAGTATGTTTCTTAGTCTTTATTCTCAAATGTACATTTTCAGATAGACTATATCTTTAGTGTCTTACTCTCTACAAAATGAAGAGACACAAGCAAACTCCCCACTACCTAAGATGCATTGTGTAACAGTTTAAAATGGAGTTGTACAACCTAAGTCTCAGATGAAAAATGCAGAAGGAAGTAATTGGCCACATCCCAAAATCTTTGGAGAGACTGATCCAGTAGTCCAAAGTGGAAAATAAAGTTTCAGAAAAAACATTCCCCATAGAGGCATGATTCATTTTGTGTGGCAGTAAATAAAACTCTGAGCACTGTTATTTATTTGACCACTTCACTGGAGTCCGGGTGTGCCTATCTCTGCAAATCGGTTTCTCAGCAAACTCTTAAAGACCAGCCTAAATGCTTGCCCTGACAATCCGCTGAGTTTTTTTTTTTTTAAGAATTTAATTCTGCTTGTTTTATTGAGAGATCTTACAAATCTGCCAGTTCTGTCTCTGCTATCTATCACTGTGCTCATTCTAAGTTTATTTTTATTGACTCTCAGTTAATAAAATTGATTATAGAGATCAACTAGACTAAATCTGTGGCTCTTTTTCTAATATTCACCAAAATTAGAATCCAATCTTTGCTGAAACATCTCTAATATTGAGGGCTTTTTTTTTCTAACCTTAAGTTTACACTGGAAATGATTGTTAGGAATGTCTTCTCTTTACTATGCCTATTTTAGTCCTAGTTCTACAATCTACAATCACAGAAAATAATGTTAATTACTTAGCACATGCTTGGCACATGGTTTGTGTTCCAAACCTGTTAGCTGTTGTGGAGATTGAGGTTTTCTATCTCTATCTCCATTCTATCTCTATTTCAATCATTATCCATATCTATATCTCTCTATATATTTATTTTGTATCACATAAAATGATGCCTAACACATAGTAAGGGCTTTCAAAGTATTTGCAAAAATTATTATTTCTTTCTCACATGACACATTTTTCAACTGTTTGATGAACATATTTATTTATTTATTTTTATTTTTTTACTTTTTTTTATTTATTATTTTTATTTTGTCAATATACAATGTAGTTGATTATTGGTCCCATCACCGAAACCTCCCTCCCTCCTCCCTCTCCCCTCTCCCACCCAAGTGTGTCCCCTC
>NW_007728379.1:308094-308341 GCF_000696425.1 Galeopterus variegatus
TGGCCATTTCTATATCTTCTTTAGAGAAATGCCTGCTTAGCTCTTTAGCCCATTTTTTAATTGGCTTGCTTGTTTTTTCCTTGTAAAATTGTTTGAGTTCCTTATATATTCTGGATATTAGTCCTTTGTCAGATGTGTATTTTGCAAATATTTTCTCCGACTCTGTTGGTTGTCTTTTAACTCTGACAATTGTTTCTTTTGCTGTGCAGAAGCTTTTTAGTTTGATATAGTCCCATTTGTTTATTTT
>NW_007728379.1:310324-312854 GCF_000696425.1 Galeopterus variegatus
AAAAAAAAAACAAAAAGAAAAACAAAAAACAAACAAAAAAACCCCAACTTTTTGATTCGGTGATCTTTTGTATTGTATTTTGTGTTTCAATTTCATTAAGTTCTTTTCTGATCTTAATGATTTCTTTCTGTCTGCTAACTTTAGGTTTGGATTGTTTTTGTTTATCTAGTTCTTTATGATGAAGTGTTAGGTTGTTCCCTTGCCATCTTTCCATTCTTTTGAGGTGAGCATTTAATGCAATAAATTTCCCCCTTAATACTGCTTTTGCAGTATCCCACAGGTTTTGGTATGATGTATCATTATTTTCATTATTTTCAACAAATTTTTTTATTTCCTGCTTGATTTGTTCTTGGACCCATATGTCATGAAGTAGAATGCTGTTTAATTTCCATGTGTTTGTGTAGTTTCCAGAGTTTCGTTTGTCATTAATTTCTAGTTTTAATCCATTGTGTTCTGAGAAAATACATGGGATAATTCCAATTTTTTTGAATTTGTTGAGACTTGATTTGTGTCCTAATATGTGATCTATCCTGGAGAATGATCCATGTGCTGATGAGAAGAATGAATATGCTGAGGTTGTTGGATGGAATGTTCTTTAGATATCTGCCAATTCCAATTGGTCTAGAGTATTGTTAAAATCTTGTGTTTCTCTGCTGATTCTTTGCCTAGATGATCTGTCCAATATTGACAGTGGGGTATTCAGGTCCCCTGCTATTATGGTATTAGTGTCTATTTCCTTTTTTAGGTCTAATAGAGTTTGTTTTATAAATCTTGCTGCTTCAACATTGGGTGCGTACATATTTATGATTGTTATGTCTTCTTGATGCATTAGTCCTTTTATGATTATGTATTGACCCTCATTGTCTCTTTTTATGGTTTTTAGTTTAAAGTCTATTTTGTCAGTTATGAGATTAACTACTGTAGCTCGTTTTTCTTTTCTTTTTGCATGGAAGATCTTTTTCCATCCTTTCACTCTTAATCTATGTGAGTCTTTATGGGTGAGGTGGGTCTCTNGGTGTGGATAGGGTTATTCCTGAGAATCTTCTCAAGCAGAGCATTTGGGGAAAGAGCAAGTAAAAACAGAAGTTGAAAGTTTGAAAACTGATTTCCTTACAGTTCTTCAGTCTGGGATAGAATCCTTGGAAGGTCTTTTTGTACACCAGAAGTTCTCCCTAACCTAGTATGAAGAAGGAATAAAAGCAATTTAATTGAAAATGTGGCAGCTGGAAACAAACCCTAGTACATATAGAACACTAGATGGAAGAGAATATAAGAACCTGGAAGCATCAAGGGTGTATATGTGTGTCAAGCATGTTGACTGTGAACAGAGAATAGAAATATATATCAGTAGTAGGAAGAATAGGTATCAAATGATAATGAGATCACAATTCAATATCTGAAATAAAAAATCATAAAGCTGAATTTATTTCTTACTGTAGTAATGGCTATGCTTGTAAGGCACAATCTCTCAATAGAGAAAATATATATAGGGTTATTGGTGACCATAATTTTATGAATTTTCTGGAATCCAAGAAGGTTGGTATCATTTGGAGATGTATCAATCAGTTAAGGCTGTTCTTGATTGACTGTCACTTAGAGGCAAATTTTTTGGACAGAGGATATTCTTGGTTGGAGGATATCCAGAGCAAGGGGATATTACTGATGGAATGGCTTGTGAAAGCATAGTCACTGATACAAAGTGTCCTTGATCACTTATATTCGTTTAAAACCAGTTCTGGTGGATATTTGTTATGGCCATGGGGCCAGTCTCTATTTTAACAGGTGCTACCCTATTTCTTTGCTTCTTTACAAAACTTCTCAAAAAAATTGCCTATATTCACTACCTCTGATTCCTCTCCTTCCATTCTGTCTTATAATTTACTCTAATCAGGTTTCATCCCCATCTCCCAAGACAAATGTTCTGATCAAAATCCTGCAACCCACCTACTGTTAAACCTGTGGGTTAATTGTGAGTACTAATTATACTAACCCATTAATGGTGTTTGCACCACCAGTCACTCCTCCCTTCTCCTTAATCCTTTTCTTCATTTTGCTTCGAGGACAACACACTCGTTTAAGTTTTCTTTCTACCGTAATGTTTCCTCTTTCTCTGCCTTTTTTGATGCTTTCTCATTTTTATGTTTGGCGTCACCTAGTACTCATTTCTTGAAACTCTTTTATTTATTTCTATAATCATACACTTAGTGATCTAACTCAGTCTAATGGCTTTTAAATGCCATCTATACACTGGTAATTATTTATTTTTATTTCCCATGAACATAATACATCTATCATGTATCCACATATCCCACTTTTTAAAAAAAATTTTATTTTGTCAGTATACAATGTAGTTGATTATTATGTCCCATCACCGAAACCTCCCTCCCTCCTCCCTCTCCCCCCTCCCACCCAAGCATGTCCTTTCCATTTGCTTGTTGTAAGAACTTCAAAAACATTGTAGTTGTTATATCTTCCTCTCCCCTTCGCCGGTTTTTTGATTTTTTTTTTTTTTGTGTGTGTGTATGTGTGT
>NW_007728379.1:313854-314440 GCF_000696425.1 Galeopterus variegatus
ATTTGTTCCTTGCTTTCTGTTTTGCTGTTTGTTTTCTGTGTTTGTTGGTTCCTGAGGTTGCCTCGGATATCGGCCTGTAGTTTTCTTTCTTGCTTATGTTTTGGTATCAGGATGATGTTTGCTTTGTAGAATGTGTTTGGAAGCTTTGCGTCTGTTTCAATCTTTTGGAATAGTTTGTAAAGAATCAGTGTCATTTCCTTTTGAATGTTTGGTAAAATTCTGCTGTGAATCCATCTTTTCCTGGGCTTTTCTTTGTTGGGAGCTTTCTGATAGCAGCTTCAATCTCCTTTATTGTTATTGGTCTGTTCAGGTTTTCTATATCTTCTTGGTTTAGTTTTGGAAGCTTGTGTGAGTCCAGAAATTTATCCATTTCCTCCAGATTTTCGAACTTGTTGTCATATAGTTGTTTATAGTAGTCTCGAATGATTCCTTGTATTACAGGTGGGTCAGTTGTAATATCACCTTTTTCATTTCTAATTTTTGTTATTTGAATCTTCTCTCTTTTTTTTGGTAGCCGTGCTAGTGGTTTGTCGATTTTATTTATCTTTTCAAAGAACCAACTTTTTTTTTTTCCTTTTTGTCTTTT